>NW_026263371.1:0-239494 GCF_947179515.1 Apodemus sylvaticus
ACGCAACATGAAAGCTTTTCGACTTACAACGTGTTGTTTAGGAAAAACAAGATAATTTCGCACGATGCGGGATTTCCTTAAAACGTGATTTTCTGAAAAATTTTGACGAAAGAAAATTCTCCTTTTGGTTCTCTTTAGATGCTACATGTTAAGACGTACACGCCACAACAATTCTTTTCGAGATACAACGTGTAGTTTTGGAGATACAAGCTAATTTTGTACTATGCGTTATTTCTTCTCGTAAAGAGTTTCCAATGCGTACGTATATGTCTTTACTCTGCAAAACTGTATTTCCTTATGAAGTGGTATTCTTACATATCCTTTCGAGAGAAAACTGTCCTGTGCCTTCTCTTTTGAGGCTACACACTTAGACATACACGCAACATGAAAGCTTTTTGACTTACAACGTGTTGTTTAGGAAAAACAAGATAATTTCGCACGATGCGGGATTTCCTTAAAACGTGATTTTCTGAAAAATTTTGACGAAAGAAAATTCTCCTTTTGGTTCTCTTTAGATGCTACATGTTAAGACGTACACGCCACAACAATTCTTTTCGAGATACAACGTGTAGTTTTGGAGATACAAGGTAATTTTTGTACTATGCGTTATTTCTTCTCGTAAAGAGTTTCCAATGCGTACGTATATGTCTTTACTCTGCAAAACTGTATTTCCCTATGAAGTGGTATTCTTACATATCCTTTCGAGAGAAAACTGTCCTGTGCCTTCTCTTTTGAGGCTACACACTTAGACATACACGCAACATGAAAGCTTTTCGACTTACAACGTGTTGTTTAGGAAAAACAAGATAATTTCGCACGATGCGGGATTTCCTTAAAACGTGATTTTCTGAAAAATTTTGACGAAAGAAAATTCTCCTTTTGGTTCTCTTTAGATGCTACATGTTAAGACGTACACGCCACAACAATTCTTTTCGAGATACAACGTGTAGTTTTGGAGATACAAGCTAATTTTGTACTATGCGTTATTTCTTCTCGTAAAGAGTTTCCAATGCGTACGTATATGTCTTTACTCTGCAAAACTGTATTTCCTTATGAAGTGGTATTCTTACATATCCTTTCGAGAGAAAACTGTCCTGTGCCTTCTCTTTTGAGGCTACACACTTAGACATACACGCAACATGAAAGCTTTTCGACTTACAACGTGTTGTTTAGGAAAAACAAGATAATTTCGCACGATGCGGGATTTCCTTAAAACGTGATTTTCTGAAAAATTTTGACGAAAGAAAATTCTCCCTTTGGTTCTCTTTAGATGCTACATGTTAAGACGTACACGCCACAACAATTCTTTTCGAGATACAACGTGTAGTTTTGGAGATACAAGCTAATTTTGTACTATGCGTTATTTCTTCTAGTAAAGAGTTTCCAATGCGTACGTATATGTCTTTACTCTGCAAAAACTGTATTTCCTTATGAAGTGGTATTCTTACATATCCTTTCGAGAGAAAACTGTCCTGTGCCTTCTCTTTTGAGGCTACACACTTAGACATACACGCAACATGAAAGCTTTTCGACTTACAACGTGTTGTTTAGGAAAAACAAGATAATTTCGCACGATGCGGGATTTCCTTAAAACGTGATTTTCTGAAAAATTTTGACGAAAGAAAATTCTCCTTTTGGTTCTCTTTAGATGCTACATGTTAAGACGTACACGCCACAACAATTCTTTTCGAGATACAACGTGTAGTTTTGGAGATACAAGCTAATTTTGTACTATGCGTTATTTCTTCTCGTAAAGAGTTTCCAATGCGTACGTATATGTCTTTACTCTGCAAAACTGTATTTCCCTATGAAGTGGTATTCTTACATATCCTTTCGAGAGAAAACTGTCCTGTGCCTTCTCTTTTGAGGCTACACACTTAGACATACACGCAACATGAAAGCTTTTCGACTTACAACGTGTTGTTTAGGAAAAACAAGATAATTTCGCACGATGCGGGATTTCCTTAAAACGTGATTTTCTGAAAAATTTTGACGAAAGAAAATTCTCCTTTTGGTTCTCTTTAGATGCTACATGTTAAGACGTACACGCCACAACAATTCTTTTCGAGATACAACGTGTAGTTTTGGAGATACAAGCTAATTTTGTACTATGCGTTATTTCTTCTCGTAAAGAGTTTCCAATGCGTACGTATATGTCTTTACTCTGCAAAACTGTATTTCCCTATGAAGTGGTATTCTTACATATCCTTTCGAGAGAAAACTGTCCTGTGCCTTCTCTTTTGAGGCTACACACTTAGACATACACGCAACATGAAAGCTTTTCGACTTACAACGTGTTGTTTAGGAAAAACAAGATAATTTCGCACGATGCGGGATTTCCTTAAAACGTGATTTTCTGAAAAATTTTGACGAAAGAAAATTCTCCTTTTGGTTCTCTTTAGATGCTACATGTTAAGACGTACACGCCACAACAATTCTTTTCGAGATACAACGTGTAGTTTTGGAGATACAAGCTATTTTTGTACTATGCGTTATTTCTTCTCGTAAAGAGTTTCCAATGCGTACGTATATGTCTTTACTCTGCAAAACTGTATTTCCTTCTGAAGTGGTATTCTTACATATCCTTTCGAGAGAAAACTGTCCTGTGCCTTCTCTTTTGAGGCTACACACTTAGACATACACGCAACATGAAAGCTTTTCGACTTACAACGTGTTGTTTAGGAAAAACAAGATAATTTCGCACGATGCGGGATTTCCTTAAAACGTGATTTTCTGAAAAATTTTGACGAAAGAAAATTCTCCTTTTGGTTCTCTTTAGATGCTACATGTTAAGACGTACACGCCACAACAATTCTTTTCGAGATACAACGTGTAGTTTTGGAGATACAAGCTAATTTTGTACTATGCGTTATTTCTTCTCGTAAAGAGTTTCCAATGCGTACGTATATGTCTTTACTCTGCAAAACTGTATTTCCTTATGAAGTGGTATTCTTACATATCCTTTCGAGAGAAAACTGTCCTGTGCCTTCTCTTTTGAGGCTACACACTTAGACATACACGCAACATGAAAGCTTTTCGACTTACAACGTGTTGTTTAGGAAAAACAAGATAATTTCGCACGATGCGGGATTTCCTTAAAACGTGATTTTCTGAAAAATTTTGACGAAAGAAAATTCTCCTTTTGGTTCTCTTTAGATGCTACATGTTAAGACGTACACGCCACAACAATTCTTTTCGAGATACAACGTGTAGTTTTGGAGATACAAGCTAATTTTGTACTATGCGTTATTTCTTCTCGTAAAGAGTTTCCAATGCGTACGTATATGTCTTTACTCTGCAAAACTGTATTTCCCTATGAAGTGGTATTCTTACATATCCTTTCGAGAGAAAACTGTCCTGTGCCTTCTCTTTTGAGGCTACACACTTAGACATAGACGCAACATGAAAGCTTTTCGACTTACAACGTGTTGTTTAGGAAAAACAAGATAATTTCGCACGATGCGGGATTTCCTTAAAACGTGATTTTCTGAAAAATTTTGACGAAAGAAAATTCTCCTTTTGGTTCTCTTTAGATGCTACATGTTAAGACGTACACGCCACAACAATTCTTTTCGAGATACAACGTGTAGTTTTGGAGATACAAGCTAATTTTGTACTATGCGTTATTTCTTCTCGTAAAGAGTTTCCAATGCGTACGTATATGTCTTTACTCTGCAAAACTGTATTTCCTTATGAAGTGGTATTCTTACATATCCTTTCGAGAGAAAACTGTCCTGTGCCTTCTCTTTTGAGGCTACACACTTAGACATACACGCAACATGAAAGCTTTTCGACTTACAACGTGTTGTTTAGGAAAAACAAGATAATTTCGCACGATGCGGGATTTCCTTAAAACGTGATTTTCTGAAAAATTTTGACGAAAGAAAATTCTCCTTTTGGTTCTCTTTAGATGCTACATGTTAAGACGTACACGCCACAACAATTCTTTTCGAGATACAACGTGTAGTTTTGGAGATACAAGCTAATTTTGTACTATGCGTTATTTCTTCTCGTAAAGAGTTTCCAATGCGTACGTATATGTCTTTACTCTGCAAAACTGTATTTCCCTATGAAGTGGTATTCTTACATATCCTTTCGAGAGAAAACTGTCCTGTGCCTTCTCTTTTGAGGCTACACACTTAGACATACACGCAACATGAAAGCTTTTCGACTTACAACGTGTTGTTTAGGAAAAACAAGATAATTTCGCACGATGCGGGATTTCCTTAAAACGTGATTTTCTGAAAAATTTTGACGAAAGAAAATTCTCCTTTTGGTTCTCTTTAGATGCTACATGTTAAGACGTACACGCCACAACAATTCTTTTCGAGATACAACGTGTAGTTTTGGAGATACAAGCTATTTTTGTACTATGCGTTATTTCTTCTCGTAAAGAGTTTCCAATGCGTACGTATATGTCTTTACTCTGCAAAACTGTATTTCCTTCTGAAGTGGTATTCTTACATATCCTTTCGAGAGAAAACTGTCCTGTGCCTTCTCTTTTGAGGCTACACACTTAGACATACACGCAACATGAAAGCTTTTCGACTTACAACGTGTTGTTTAGGAAAAACAAGATAATTTCGCACGATGCGGGATTTCCTTAAAACGTGATTTTCTGAAAAATTTTGACGAAAGAAAATTCTCCTTTTGGTTCTCTTTAGATGCTACATGTTAAGACGTACACGCCACAACAATTCTTTTCGAGATACAACGTGTAGTTTTGGAGATACAAGCTAATTTTGTACTATGCGTTATTTCTTCTCGTAAAGAGTTTCCAATGCGTACGTATATGTCTTTACTCTGCAAAACTGTATTTCCTTATGAAGTGGTATTCTTACATATCCTTTCGAGAGAAAACTGTCCTGTGCCTTCTCTTTTGAGGCTACACACTTAGACATACACGCAACATGAAAGCTTTTCGACTTACAACGTGTTGTTTAGGAAAAACAAGATAATTTCGCACGATGCGGGATTTCCTTAAAACGTGATTTTCTGAAAAATTTTGACGAAAGAAAATTCTCCTTTTGGTTCTCTTTAGATGCTACATGTTAAGACGTACACGCCACAACAATTCTTTTCGAGATACAACGTGTAGTTTTGGAGATACAAGCTAATTTTGTACTATGCGTTATTTCTTCTCGTAAAGAGTTTCCAATGCGTACGTATATGTCTTTACTCTGCAAAACTGTATTTCCCTATGAAGTGGTATTCTTACATATCCTTTCGAGAGAAAACTGTCCTGTGCCTTCTCTTTTGAGGCTACACACTTAGACATAGACGCAACATGAAAGCTTTTCGACTTACAACGTGTTGTTTAGGAAAAACAAGATAATTTCGCACGATGCGGGATTTCCTTAAAACGTGATTTTCTGAAAAATTTTGACGAAAGAAAATTCTCCTTTTGGTTCTCTTTAGATGCTACATGTTAAGACGTACACGCCACAACAATTCTTTTCGAGATACAACGTGTAGTTTTGGAGATACAAGCTAATTTTGTACTATGCGTTATTTCTTCTCGTAAAGAGTTTCCAATGCGTACGTATATGTCTTTACTCTGCAAAACTGTATTTCCTTATGAAGTGGTATTCTTACATATCCTTTCGAGAGAAAACTGTCCTGTGCCTTCTCTTTTGAGGCTACACACTTAGACATACACGCAACATGAAAGCTTTTCGACTTACAACGTGTTGTTTAGGAAAAACAAGATAATTTCGCACGATGCGGGATTTCCTTAAAACGTGATTTTCTGAAAAATTTTGACGAAAGAAAATTCTCCTTTTGGTTCTCTTTAGATGCTACATGTTAAGACGTACACGCCACAACAATTCTTTTCGAGATACAACGTGTAGTTTTGGAGATACAAGCTAATTTTGTACTATGCGTTATTTCTTCTCGTAAAGAGTTTCCAATGCGTACGTATATGTCTTTACTCTGCAAAACTGTATTTCCCTATGAAGTGGTATTCTTACATATCCTTTCGAGAGAAAACTGTCCTGTGCCTTCTCTTTTGAGGCTACACACTTAGACATACACGCAACATGAAAGCTTTTCGACTTACAACGTGTTGTTTAGGAAAAACAAGATAATTTCGCACGATGCGGGATTTCCTTAAAACGTGATTTTCTGAAAAATTTTGACGAAAGAAAATTCTCCTTTTGGTTCTCTTTAGATGCTACATGTTAAGACGTACACGCCACAACAATTCTTTTCGAGATACAACGTGTAGTTTTGGAGATACAAGCTAATTTTGTACTATGCGTTATTTCTTCTCGTAAAGAGTTTCCAATGCGTACGTATATGTCTTTACTCTGCAAAACTGTATTTCCTTATGAAGTGGTATTCTTACATATCCTTTCGAGAGAAAACTGTCCTGTGCCTTCTCTTTTGAGGCTACACACTTAGACATACACGCAACATGAAAGCTTTTCGACTTACAACGTGTTGTTTAGGAAAAACAAGATAATTTCGCACGATGCGGGATTTCCTTAAAACGTGATTTTCTGAAAAATTTTGACGAAAGAAAATTCTCCTTTTGGTTCTCTTTAGATGCTACATGTTAAGACGTACACGCCACAACAATTCTTTTCGAGATACAACGTGTAGTTTTGGAGATACAAGCTAATTTTGTACTATGCGTTATTTCTTCTCGTAAAGAGTTTCCAATGCGTACGTATATGTCTTTACTCTGCAAAACTGTATTTCCTTATGAAGTGGTATTCTTACATATCCTTTCGAGAGAAAACTGTCCTGTGCCTTCTCTTTTGAGGCTACACACTTAGACATACACGCAACATGAAAGCTTTTCGACTTACAACGTGTTGTTTAGGAAAAACAAGATAATTTCGCACGATGCGGGATTTCCTTAAAACGTGATTTTCTGAAAAATTTTGACGAAAGAAAATTCTCCTTTTGGTTCTCTTTAGATGCTACATGTTAAGACGTACACGCCACAACAATTCTTTTCGAGATACAACGTGTAGTTTTGGAGATACAAGCTAATTTTGTACTATGCGTTATTTCTTCTCGTAAAGAGTTTCCAATGCGTACGTATATGTCTTTACTCTGCAAAACTGTATTTCCTTATGAAGTGGTATTCTTACATATCCTTTCGAGAGAAAACTGTCCTGTGCCTTCTCTTTTGAGGCTACACACTTAGACATACACGCAACATGAAAGCTTTTCGACTTACAACGTGTTGTTTAGGAAAAACAAGATAATTTCGCACGATGCGGGATTTCCTTAAAACGTGATTTTCTGAAAAATTTTGACGAAAGAAAATTCTCCTTTTGGTTCTCTTTAGATGCTACATGTTAAGACGTACACGCCACAACAATTCTTTTCGAGATACAACGTGTAGTTTTGGAGATACAAGCTAATTTTGTACTATGCGTTATTTCTTCTCGTAAAGAGTTTCCAATGCGTACGTATATGTCTTTACTCTGCAAAACTGTATTTCCCTATGAAGTGGTATTCTTACATATCCTTTCGAGAGAAAACTGTCCTGTGCCTTCTCTTTTGAGGCTACACACTTAGACATACACGCAACATGAATGCTTTTCGACTTACAACGTGTTGTTTAGGAAAAACAAGATAATTTCGCACGATGCGGGATTTCCTTAAAACGTGATTTTCTGAAAAATTTTGACGAAAGAAAATTCTCCTTTTGGTTCTCTTTAGATGCTACATGTTAAGACGTACACGCCACAACAATTCTTTTCGAGATACAACGTGTAGTTTTGGAGATACAAGCTAATTTTGTACTATGCGTTATTTCTTCTCGTAAAGAGTTTCCAATGCGTACGTATATGTCTTTACTCTGCAAAACTGTATTTCCTTATGAAGTGGTATTCTTACATATCCTTTCGAGAGAAAACTGTCCTGTGCCTTCTCTTTTGAGGCCACACACTTAGACATACACGCAACATGAAAGCTTTTCGACTTACAACGTGTTGTTTAGGAAAAACAAGATAATTTCGCACGATGCGGGATTTCCTTAAAACGTGATTTTCTGAAAAATTTTGACGAAAGAAAATTCTCCTTTTGGTTCTCTTTAGATGCTACATGTTAAGACGTACACGCCACAACAATTCTTTTCGAGATACAACGTGTAGTTTTGGAGATACAAGCTAATTTTGTACTATGCGTTATTTCTTCTCGTAAAGAGTTTCCAATGCGTACGTATATGTCTTTACTCTGCAAAACTGTATTTCCTTATGAAGTGGTATTCTTACATATCCTTTCGAGAGAAAACTGTCCTGTGCCTTCTCTTTTGAGGCTACACACTTAGACATACACGCAACATGAAAGCTTTTCGACTTACAACGTGTTGTTTAGGAAAAACAAGATAATTTCGCACGATGCGGGATTTCCTTAAAACGTGATTTTCTGAAAAATTTTGACGAAAGAAAATTCTCCTTTTGGTTCTCTTTAGATGCTACATGTTAAGACGTACACGCCACAACAATTCTTTTCGAGATACAACGTGTAGTTTTGGAGATACAAGGTAATTTTGTACTATGAGTTATTTCTTCTCGTAAAGAGTTTCCAATGCGTACGTATATGTCTTTACTCTGCAAAACTGTATTTCCCTATGAAGTGGTATTCTTACATATCCTTTCGAGAGAAAACTGTCCTGTGCCTTCTCTTTTGAGGCTACACACTTAGACATACACGCAACATGAAAGCTTTTCGACTTACAACGTGTTGTTTAGGAAAAACAAGATAATTTCGCACGATGCGGGATTTCCTTAAAACGTGATTTTCTGAAAAATTTTGACGAAAGAAAATTCTCCTTTTGGTTCTCTTTAGATGCTACATGTTAAGACGTACACGCCACAACAATTCTTTTCGAGATACAACGTGTAGTTTTGGAGATACAAGCTATTTTTGTACTATGCGTTATTTCTTCTCGTAAAGAGTTTCCAATGCGTACGTATATGTCTTTACTCTGCAAAACTGTATTTCCTTATGAAGTGGTATTCTTACATATCCTTTCGAGAGAAAACTGTCCTGTGCCTTCTCTTTTGAGGCTACACACTTAGACATACACGCAACATGAAAGCTTTTCGACTTACAACGTGTTGTTTAGGAAAAACAAGATAATTTCGCACGATGCGGGATTTCCTTAAAACGTGATTTTCTGAAAAATTTTGACGAAAGAAAATTCTCCTTTTGGTTCTCTTTAGATGCTACATGTTAAGACGTACACGCCACAACAATTCTTTTCGAGATACAACGTGTAGTTTTGGAGATACAAGCTAATTTTGTACTATGCGTTATTTCTTCTCGTAAAGAGTTTCCAATGCGTACGTATATGTCTTTACTCTGCAAAACTGTATTTCCTTATGAAGTGGTATTCTTACATATCCTTTCGAGAGAAAACTGTCCTGTGCCTTCTCTTTTGAGGCTACACACTTAGACATACACGCAACATGAAAGCTTTTCGACTTACAACGTGTTGTTTAGGAAAAACAAGATAATTTCGCACGATGCGGGATTTCCTTAAAACGTGATTTTCTGAAAAATTTTGACGAAAGAAAATTCTCCTTTTGGTTCTCTTTAGATGCTACATGTTAAGACGTACACGCCACAACAATTCTTTTCGAGATACAACGTGTAGTTTTGGAGATACAAGCTAATTTTGTACTATGCGTTATTTCTTCTCGTAAAGAGTTTCCAATGCGTACGTATATGTCTTTACTCTGCAAAACTGTATTTCCCTATGAAGTGGTATTCTTACATATCCTTTCGAGAGAAAACTGTCCTGTGCCTTCTCTTTTGAGGCTACACACTTAGACATACACGCAACATGAATGCTTTTCGACTTACAACGTGTTGTTTAGGAAAAACAAGATAATTTCGCACGATGCGGGATTTCCTTAAAACGTGATTTTCTGAAAAATTTTGACGAAAGAAAATTCTCCTTTTGGTTCTCTTTAGATGCTACATGTTAAGACGTACACGCCACAACAATTCTTTTCGAGATACAACGTGTAGTTTTGGAGATACAAGCTAATTTTGTACTATGCGTTATTTCTTCTCGTAAAGAGTTTCCAATGCGTACGTATATGTCTTTACTCTGCAAAACTGTATTTCCTTATGAAGTGGTATTCTTACATATCCTTTCGAGAGAAAACTGTCCTGTGCCTTCTCTTTTGAGGCCACACACTTAGACATACACGCAACATGAAAGCTTTTCGACTTACAACGTGTTGTTTAGGAAAAACAAGATAATTTCGCACGATGCGGGATTTCCTTAAAACGTGATTTTCTGAAAAATTTTGACGAAAGAAAATTCTCCTTTTGGTTCTCTTTAGATGCTACATGTTAAGACGTACACGCCACAACAATTCTTTTCGAGATACAACGTGTAGTTTTGGAGATACAAGCTAATTTTGTACTATGCGTTATTTCTTCTCGTAAAGAGTTTCCAATGCGTACGTATATGTCTTTACTCTGCAAAACTGTATTTCCTTATGAAGTGGTATTCTTACATATCCTTTCGAGAGAAAACTGTCCTGTGCCTTCTCTTTTGAGGCTACACACTTAGACATACACGCAACATGAAAGCTTTTCGACTTACAACGTGTTGTTTAGGAAAAACAAGATAATTTCGCACGATGCGGGATTTCCTTAAAACGTGATTTTCTGAAAAATTTTGACGAAAGAAAATTCTCCTTTTGGTTCTCTTTAGATGCTACATGTTAAGACGTACACGCCACAACAATTCTTTTCGAGATACAACGTGTAGTTTTGGAGATACAAGGTAATTTTGTACTATGAGTTATTTCTTCTCGTAAAGAGTTTCCAATGCGTACGTATATGTCTTTACTCTGCAAAACTGTATTTCCCTATGAAGTGGTATTCTTACATATCCTTTCGAGAGAAAACTGTCCTGTGCCTTCTCTTTTGAGGCTACACACTTAGACATACACGCAACATGAAAGCTTTTCGACTTACAACGTGTTGTTTAGGAAAAACAAGATAATTTCGCACGATGCGGGATTTCCTTAAAACGTGATTTTCTGAAAAATTTTGACGAAAGAAAATTCTCCTTTTGGTTCTCTTTAGATGCTACATGTTAAGACGTACACGCCACAACAATTCTTTTCGAGATACAACGTGTAGTTTTGGAGATACAAGCTATTTTTGTACTATGCGTTATTTCTTCTCGTAAAGAGTTTCCAATGCGTACGTATATGTCTTTACTCTGCAAAACTGTATTTCCTTATGAAGTGGTATTCTTACATATCCTTTCGAGAGAAAACTGTCCTGTGCCTTCTCTTTTGAGGCTACACACTTAGACATACACGCAACATGAAAGCTTTTCGACTTACAACGTGTTGTTTAGGAAAAACAAGATAATTTCGCACGATGCGGGATTTCCTTAAAACGTGATTTTCTGAAAAATTTTGACGAAAGAAAATTCTCCTTTTGGTTCTCTTTAGATGCTACATGTTAAGACGTACACGCCACAACAATTCTTTTCGAGATACAACGTGTAGTTTTGGAGATACAAGCTAATTTTGTACTATGCGTTATTTCTTCTCGTAAAGAGTTTCCAATGCGTACGTATATGTCTTTACTCTGCAAAACTGTATTTCCCTATGAAGTGGTATTCTTACATATCCTTTCGAGAGAAAACTGTCCTGTGCCTTCTCTTTTGAGGCTACACACTTAGACATACACGCAACATGAAAGCTTTTCGACTTACAACGTGTTGTTTAGGAAAAACAAGATAATTTCGCACGATGCGGGATTTCCTTAAAACGTGATTTTCTGAAAAATTTTGACGAAAGAAAATTCTCCTTTTGGTTCTCTTTAGATGCTACATGTTAAGACGTACACGCCACAACAATTCTTTTCGAGATACAACGTGTAGTTTTGGAGATACAAGCTATTTTTGTACTATGCGTTATTTCTTCTCGTAAAGAGTTTCCAATGCGTACGTATATGTCTTTACTCTGCAAAACTGTATTTCCTTATGAAGTGGTATTCTTACATATCCTTTCGAGAGAAAACTGTCCTGTGCCTTCTCTTTTGAGGCTACACACTTAGACATACACGCAACATGAAAGCTTTTCGACTTACAACGTGTTGTTTAGGAAAAACAAGATAATTTCGCACGATGCGGGATTTCCTTAAAACGTGATTTTCTGAAAAATTTTGACGAAAGAAAATTCTCCTTTTGGTTCTCTTTAGATGCTACATGTTAAGACGTACACGCCACAACAATTCTTTTCGAGATACAACGTGTAGTTTTGGAGATACAAGCTAATTTTGTACTATGCGTTATTTCTTCTCGTAAAGAGTTTCCAATGCGTACGTATATGTCTTTACTCTGCAAAACTGTATTTCCTTATGAAGTGGTATTCTTACATATCCTTTCGAGAGAAAACTGTCCTGTGCCTTCTCTTTTGAGGCTACACACTTAGACATACACGCAACATGAAAGCATTTCGACTTACAACGTGTTGTTTAGGAAAAACAAGATAATTTCGCACGATGCGGGATTTCCTTAAAACGTGATTTTCTGAAAAATTTTGACGAAAGAAAATTCTCCTTTTGGTTCTCTTTAGATGCTACATGTTAAGACGTACACGCCACAACAATTCTTTTCGAGATACAACGTGTAGTTTTGGAGATACAAGCTAATTTTGTACTATGCGTTATTTCTTCTCGTAAAGAGTTTCCAATGCGTACGTATATGTCTTTACTCTGCAAAACTGTATTTCCTTATGAAGTGGTATTCTTACATATCCTTTCGAGAGAAAACTGTCCTGTGCCTTCTCTTTTGAGGCTACACACGTAGATATACACGCAACATGAAAGCTTTTCGACTTACAACGTGTTGTTTAGGAAAAACAAGATAATTTCGCACGATGCGGGATTTCCTTAAAACGTGATTTTCTGAAAAATTTTGACGAAAGAAAATTCTCCTTTTGGTTCTCTTTAGATGCTACATGTTAAGACGTACACGCCACAACAATTCTTTTCGAGATACAACGTGTAGTTTTGGAGATACAAGCTAATTTTGTACTATGCGTTATTTCTTCTCGTAAAGAGTTTCCAATGCGTACGTATATGTCTTTACTCTGCAAAACTGTATTTCCTTATGAAGTGGTATTCTTACATATCCTTTCGAGAGAAAACTGTCCTGTGCCTTCTCTTTTGAGGCTACACACTTAGACATACACGCAACATGAAAGCTTTTCGACTTACAACGTGTTGTTTAGGAAAAACAAGATAATTTCGCACGATGCGGGATTTCCTTAAAACGTGATTTTCTGAAAAATTTTGACGAAAGAAAATTCTCCTTTTGGTTCTCTTTAGATGCTACATGTTAAGACGTACACGCCACAACAATTCTTTTCGAGATACAACGTGTAGTTTTGGAGATACAAGCTAATTTTGTACTATGCGTTATTTCTTCTCGTAAAGAGTTTCCAATGCGTACGTATATGTCTTTACTCTGCAAAACTGTATTTCCTTATGAAGTGGTATTCTTACATATCCTTTCGAGAGAAAACTGTCCTGTGCCTTCTCTTTTGAGGCTACACACGTAGATATACACGCAACATGAAAGCTTTTCGACTTACAACGTGTTGTTTAGGAAAAACAAGATAATTTCGCACGATGCGGGATTTCCTTAAAACGTGATTTTCTGAAAAATTTTGACGAAAGAAAATTCTCCTTTTGGTTCTCTTTAGATGCTACATGTTAAGACGTACACGCCACAACAATTCTTTTCGAGATACAACGTGTAGTTTTGGAGATACAAGCTAATTTTGTACTATGCGTTATTTCTTCTCGTAAAGAGTTTCCAATGCGTACGTATATGTCTTTACTCTGCAAAACTGTATTTCCTTATGAAGTGGTATTCTTACATATCCTTTCGAGAGAAAACTGTCCTGTGCCTTCTCTTTTGAGGCTACACACTTAGACATACACGCAACATGAAAGCTTTTCGACTTACAACGTGTTGTTTAGGAAAAACAAGATAATTTCGCACGATGCGGGATTTCCTTAAAACGTGATTTTCTGAAAAATTTTGACGAAAGAAAATTCTCCTTTTGGTTCTCTTTAGATGCTACATGTTAAGACGTACACGCCACAACAATTCTTTTCGAGATACAACGTGTAGTTTTGGAGATACAAGCTAATTTTGTACTATGCGTTATTTCTTCTCGTAAAGAGTTTCCAATGCGTACGTATATGTCTTTACTCTGCAAAACTGTATTTCCCTATGAAGTGGTATTCTTACATATCCTTTCGAGAGAAAACTGTCCTGTGCCTTCTCTTTTGAGGCTACACACTTAGACATACACGCAACATGAAAGCTTTTCGACTTACAACGTGTTGTTTAGGAAAAACAAGATAATTTCGCACGATGCGGGATTTCCTTAAAACGTGATTTTCTGAAAAATTTTGACGAAAGAAAATTCTCCTTTTGGTTCTCTTTAGATGCTACATGTTAAGACGTACACGCCACAACAATTCTTTTCGAGATACAACGTGTAGTTTTGGAGATACAAGCTATTTTTGTACTATGCTTTATTTCTTCTCGTAAAGAGTTTCCAATGCGTACGTATATGTCTTTACTCTGCAAAACTGTATTTCCTTATGAAGTGGTATTCTTACATATCCTTTCGAGAGAAAACTGTCCTGTGCCTTCTCTTTTGAGGCTACACACTTAGACATACACGCAACATGAAAGCTTTTCGACTTACAACGTGTTGTTTAGGAAAAACAAGATAATTTCGCACGATGCGGGATTTCCTTAAAACGTGATTTTCTGAAAAATTTTGACGAAAGAAAATTCTCCTTTTGGTTCTCTTTAGATGCTACATGTTAAGACGTACACGCCACAACAATTCTTTTCGAGATACAACGTGTAGTTTTGGAGATACAAGCTAATTTTGTACTATGCGTTATTTCTTCTCGTAAAGAGTTTCCAATGCGTACGTATATGTCTTTACTCTGCAAAACTGTATTTCCCTATGAAGTGGTATTCTTACATATCCTTTCGAGAGAAAACTGTCCTGTGCCTTCTCTTTTGAGGCTACACACTTAGACATACACGCAACATGAAAGCTTTTCGACTTACAACGTGTTGTTTAGGAAAAACAAGATAATTTCGCACGATGCGGGATTTCCTTAAAACGTGATTTTCTGAAAAATTTTGACGAAAGAAAATTCTCCTTTTGGTTCTCTTTAGATGCTACATGTTAAGACGTACACGCCACAACAATTCTTTTCGAGATACAACGTGTAGTTTTGGAGATACAAGCTAATTTTGTACTATGCGTTATTTCTTCTCGTAAAGAGTTTCCAATGCGTACGTATATGTCTTTACTCTGCAAAACTGTATTTCCTTATGAAGTGGTATTCTTACATATCCTTTCGAGAGAAAACTGTCCTGTGCCTTCTCTTTTGAGGCTACACACTTAGACATACACGCAACATGAAAGCTTTTCGACTTACAACGTGTTGTTTAGGAAAAACAAGATAATTTCGCACGATGCGGGATTTCCTTAAAACGTGATTTTCTGAAAAATTTTGACGAAAGAAAATTCTCCTTTTGGTTCTCTTTAGATGCTACATGTTAAGACGTACACGCCACAACAATTCTTTTCGAGATACAACGTGTAGTTTTGGAGATACAAGCTAATTTTGTACTATGCGTTATTTCTTCTCGTAAAGAGTTTCCAATGCGTACGTATATGTCTTTACTCTGCAAAACTGTATTTCCCTATGAAGTGGTATTCTTACATATCCTTTCGAGAGAAAACTGTCCTGTGCCTTCTCTTTTGAGGCTACACACTTAGACATACACGCAACATGAAAGCTTTTCGACTTACAACGTGTTGTTTAGGAAAGACAAGATAATTTCGCACGATGCGGGATTTCCTTAAAACGTGATTTTCTGAAAAATTTTGACGAAAGAAAATTCTCCTTTTGGTTCTCTTTAGATGCTACATGTTAAGACGTACACGCCACAACAATTCTTTTCGAGATACAACGTGTAGTTTTGGAGATACAAGCTATTTTTGTACTATGCTTTATTTCTTCTCGTAAAGAGTTTCCAATGCGTACGTATATGTCTTTACTCTGCAAAACTGTATTTCCTTATGAAGTGGTATTCTTACATATCCTTTCGAGAGAAAACTGTCCTGTGCCTTCTCTTTTGAGGCTACACACTTAGACATACACGCAACATGAAAGCTTTTCGACTTACAACGTGTTGTTTAGGAAAAACAAGATAATTTCGCACGATGCGGGATTTCCTTAAAACGTGATTTTCTGAAAAATTTTGACGAAAGAAAATTCTCCTTTTGGTTCTCTTTAGATGCTACATGTTAAGACGTACACGCCACAACAATTCTTTTCGAGATACAACGTGTAGTTTTGGAGATACAAGCTAATTTTGTACTATGCGTTATTTCTTCTCGTAAAGAGTTTCCAATGCGTACGTATATGTCTTTACTCTGCAAAACTGTATTTCCTTATGAAGTGGTATTCTTACATATCCTTTCGAGAGAAAAACTGTCCTGTGCCTTCTCTTTTGAGGCTACACACTTAGACATACAACGCAACATGAAAGCTTTTCGACTTACAACGTGTTGTTTAGGAAAAACAAGATAATTTCGCACGATGCGGGATTTCCTTAAAACGTGATTTTCTGAAAAATTTTGACGAAAGAAAATTCTCCTTTTGGTTCTCTTTAGATGCTACATGTTAAGACGTACACGCCACAAACAATTCTTTTCGAGATACAACGTGTAGTTTTGGAGATACAAGCTAATTTTGTACTATGCGTTATTTCTTCTCGTAAAGAGTTTCCAATGCGTACGTATATGTCTTTACTCTGCAAAACTGTATTTTCCTTATGAAGTGGTATTCTTACATATCCTTTCGAGAGAAAACTGTCCTGTGCCTTCTCTTTTGAGGCTACAACACTTAGACATACACGCAACATGAAAGCTTTTCGACTTACAACGTGTTGTTTAGGAAAAACAAGATAATTTCGCACGATGCGGGATTTCCTTAAAACGTGATTTTCTGAAAAATTTTGACGAAAGAAAATTCTCCTTTTGGTTCTCTTTAGATGCTACATGTTAAGACGTACACGCCACAACAATTCTTTTCGAGATACAACGTGTAGTTTTGGAGATACAAGCTAATTTTGTACTATGCGTTATTTCTTCTCGTAAAGAGTTTCCAATGCGTACGTATATGTCTTTACTCTGCAAAACTGTATTTCCTTATGAAGTGGTATTCTTACATATCCTTTCGAGAGAAAACTGTCCTGTGCCTTCTCTTTTGAGGCTACACACTTAGACATACACGCAACATGAAAGCTTTTCGACTTACAACGTGTTGTTTAGGAAAAACAAGATAATTTCGCACGATGCGGGATTTCCTTAAAACGTGATTTTCTGAAAAATTTTGACGAAAGAAAATTCTCCTTTTGGTTCTCTTTAGATGCTACATGTTAAGACGTACACGCCACAACAATTCTTTTCGAGATACAACGTGTAGTTTTGGAGATACAAGCTAATTTTGTACTATGCGTTATTTCTTCTCGTAAAGAGTTTATGCGTACGTATATGTCTTTACTCTGCAAAACTGTATTTCCCTATGAAGTGGTATTCTTACATATCCTTTCGAGAGAAAACTGTCCTGTGCCTTCTCTTTTGAGGCTACACACTTAGACATACACGCAACATGAAAGCTTTTCGACTTACAACGTGTTGTTTAGGAAAAACAAGATAATTTCGCACGATGCGGGATTTCCTTAAAACGTGATTTTCTGAAAAATTTTGACGAAAGAAAATTCTCCTTTTGGTTCTCTTTAGATGCTACATGTTAAGACGTACACGCCACAACAATTCTTTTCGAGATACAACGTGTAGTTTTGGAGATACAAGCTAATTTTGTACTATGCGTTATTTCTTCTCGTAAAGAGTTTCCAATGCGTACGTATATGTCTTTACTCTGCAAAACTGTATTTCCTTATGAAGTGGTATTCTTACATATCCTTTCGAGAGAAAACTGTCCTGTGCCTTCTCTTTTGAGGCTACACACGTAGACATACACGCAACATGAAAGCTTTTCGACTTACAACGTGTTGTTTAGGAAAAACAAGATAATTTCGCACGATGCGGGATTTCCTTAAAACGTGATTTTCTGAAAAATTTTGACGAAAGAAAATTCTCCTTTTGGTTCTCTTTAGATGCTACATGTTAAGACGTACACGCCACAACAATTCTTTTCGAGATACAACGTGTAGTTTTGGAGATACAAGCTAATTTTGTACTATGCGTTATTTCTTCTCGTAAAGAGTTTCCAATGCGTACGTATATGTCTTTACTCTGCAAAACTGTATTTCCTTATGAAGTGGTATTCTTACATATCCTTTCGAGAGAAAACTGTCCTGTGCCTTCTCTTTTGAGGCTACACTCTTAGACATACACGCAACATGAAAGCTTTTCGACTTACAACGTGTTGTTTAGGAAAAACAAGATAATTTCGCACGATGCGGGATTTCCTTAAAACGTGATTTTCTGAAAAATTTTGACGAAAGAAAATTCTCCTTTTGGTTCTCTTTAGATGCTACATGTTAAGACGTACACGCCACAACAATTCTTTTCGAGATACAACGTGTAGTTTTGGAGATACAAGCTAATTTTGTACTATGCGTTATTTCTTCTCGTAAAGAGTTTCCAATGCGTACGTATATGTCTTTACTCTGCAAAACTGTATTTCCTTATGAAGTGGTATTCTTACATATCCTTTCGAGAGAAACTGTCCTGTGCCTTCTCTTTTGAGGCTACACACTTAGACATACACGCAACATGAAAGCTTTTCGACTTACAACGTTTTGTTTAGGAAAAACAAGATAATTTCGCACGATGCGGGATTTCCTTAAAACGTGATTTTCTGAAAAATTTTGACGAAAGAAAATTCTCCTTTTGGTTCTCTTTAGATGCTACATGTTAAGACGTACACGCCACAACAATTCTTTTCGAGATACAACGTGTAGTTTTGGAGATACAAGCTAATTTTGTACTATGCGTTATTTCTTCTCGTAAAGAGTTTCCAATGCGTACGTATATGTCTTTACTCTGCAAAACTGTATTTCCTTATGAAGTGGTATTCTTACATATCCTTTCGAGAGAAAACTGTCCTGTGCCTTCTCTTTTGAGGCTACACACGTAGACATACACGCAACATGAAAGCTTTTCGACTTACAACGTGTTGTTTAGGAAAAACAAGATAATTTCGCACGATGCGGGATTTCCTTAAAACGTGATTTTCTGAAAAATTTTGACGAAAGAAAATTCTCCTTTTGGTTCTCTTTAGATGCTACATGTTAAGACGTACACGCCACAACAATTCTTTTCGAGATACAACGTGTAGTTTTGGAGATACAAGCTAATTTTGTACTATGCGTTATTTCTTCTCGTAAAGAGTTTCCAATGCGTACGTATATGTCTTTACTCTGCAAAACTGTATTTCCTTATGAAGTGGTATTCTTACATATCCTTTCGAGAGAAAACTGTCCTGTGCCTTCTCTTTTGAGGCTACACACGTAGACATACACGCAACATGAAAGCTTTTCGACTTACAACGTGTTGTTTAGGAAAAACAAGATAATTTCGCACGATGCGGGATTTCCTTAAAACGTGATTTTCTGAAAAATTTTGACGAAAGAAAATTCTCCTTTTGGTTCTCTTTAGATGCTACATGTTAAGACGTACACGCCACAACAATTCTTTTCGAGATACAACGTGAAGTTTTGGAGATACAAGCTAATTTTGTACGATGCATTATTTCTTCTCGTAAAGAGTTTCCAATGCGTACGTATATGTCTTTACTCTGCAAAACTGTATTTCCTTATGAAGTGGTATTCTTACATATCCTTTCGAGAGAAAACTGTCCTGTGCCTTCTCTTTTGAGGCTACACACGTAGATATACACGCAACATGAAAGCTTTTCGACTTACAACGTGTTGTTTAGGAAAAACAAGATAATTTCGCACGATGCGGGATTTCCTTAAAACGTGATTTTCTGAAAAATTTTGACGAAAGAAAATTCTCCTTTTGGTTCTCTTTAGATGCTACATGTTAAGACGTACACGCCACAACAATTCTTTTCGAGATACAACGTGTAGTTTTGGAGATACAAGCTAATTTTGTACTATGCGTTATTTCTTCTCATAAAGAGTTTCCAATGCGTACGTATATGTCTTTACTCTGCAAAACTGTATTTCCTTATGAAGTGGTATTCTTACATATCCTTTCGAGAGAAAACTGTCCTGTGCCTTCTCTTTTGAGGCTACACACTTAGACATACACGCAACATGAAAGCTTTTCGACTTACAACGTGTTGTTTAGGAAAAACAAGATAATTTCGCACGATGCGGGATTTCCTTAAAACGTGATTTTCTGAAAAATTTTGACGAAAGAAAATTCTCCTTTTGGTTCTCTTTAGATGCTACATGTTAAGACGTACACGCCACAACAATTCTTTTCGAGATACAACGTGTAGTTTTGGAGATACAAGCTAATTTTGTACTATGCGTTATTTCTTCTCGTAAAGAGTTTCCAATGCGTACGTATATGTCTTTACTCTGCAAAACTGTATTTCCTTATGAAGTGGTATTCTTACATATCCTTTCGAGAGAAAACTGTCCTGTGCCTTCTCTTTTGAGGCTACACACTTAGACATACACGCAACATGAAAGCTTTTCGACTTACAACGTGTTGTTTAGGAAAAACAAGATAATTTCGCACGATGCGGGATTTCCTTAAAACGTGATTTTCTGAAAAATTTTGACGAAAGAAAATTCTCCTTTTGGTTCTCTTTAGATGCTACATGTTAAGACGTACACGCCACAACAATTCTTTTCGAGATACAACGTGTAGTTTTGGAGATACAAGCTAATTTTGTACTATGCGTTATTTCTTCTCGTAAAGAGTTTCCAATGCGTACGTATATGTCTTTACTCTGCAAAACTGTATTTCCTTATGAAGTGGTATTCTTACATATCCTTTCGAGAGAAAAACTGTCCTGTGCCTTCTCTTTTGAGGCTACACACTTAGACATACACGCAACATGAAAGCTTTTCGACTTACAACGTGTTGTTTAGGAAAAACAAGATAATTTCGCACGATGCGGGATTTCCTTAAAACGTGATTTTCTGAAAAATTTTGACGAAAGAAAATTCTCCTTTTGGTTCTCTTTAGATGCTACATGTTAAGACGTACACGCCACAACAATTCTTTTCGAGATACAACGTGTAGTTTTGGAGATACAAGCTAATTTTGTACTATGCGTTATTTCTTCTCGTAAAGAGTTTCCAATGCGTACGTATATGTCTTTACTCTGCAAAACTGTATTTCCCTATGAAGTGGTATTCTTACATATCCTTTCGAGAGAAAACTGTCCTGTGCCTTCTCTTTTGAGGCTACACACTTAGACATACACGCAACATGAAAGCTTTTCGACTTACAACGTGTTGTTTAGGAAAAACAAGATAATTTCGCACGATGCGGGATTTCCTTAAAACGTGATTTTCTGAAAAATTTTGACGAAAGAAAATTCTCCTTTTGGTTCTCTTTAGATGCTACATGTTAAGCGTACACGCCACAACAATTCTTTTCGAGATACAACGTGTAGTTTTGGAGATACAAGCTAATTTTGTACTATGCGTTATTTCTTCTCGTAAAGAGTTTCCAATGCGTACGTATATGTCTTTACTCTGCAAAACTGTATTTCCTTATGAAGTGGTATTCTTACATATCCTTTCGAGAGAAAACTGTCCTGTGCCTTCTCTTTTGAGGCTACACACTTAGACATACACGCAACATGAAAGCTTTTCGACTTACAACGTGTTGTTTAGGAAAAACAAGATAATTTCGCACGATGCGGGATTTCCTTAAAACGTGATTTTCTGAAAAATTTTGACGAAAGAAAATTCTCCTTTTGGTTCTCTTTAGATGCTACATGTTAAGACGTACACGCCACAACAATTCTTTTCGAGATACAACGTGTAGTTTTGGAGATACAAGCTAATTTTGTACTATGCGTTATTTCTTCTCGTAAAGAGTTTCCAATGCGTACGTATATGTCTTTACTCTGCAAAACTGTATTTCCTTATGAAGTGGTATTCTTACATATCCTTTCGAGAGAAAACTGTCCTGTGCCTTCTCTTTTGAGGCTACACACTTAGACATACACGCAACATGAAAGCTTTTCGACTTACAACGTGTTGTTTAGGAAAAACAAGATAATTTCGCACGATGCGGGATTTCCTTAAAACGTGATTTTCTGAAAAATTTTGACGAAAGAAAATTCTCCTTTTGGTTCTCTTTAGATGCTACATGTTAAGACGTACACGCCACAACAATTCTTTTCGAGATACAACGTGTAGTTTTGGAGATACAAGCTAATTTTGTACTATGCGTTATTTCTTCTCGTAAAGAGTTTCCAATGCGTACGTATATGTCTTTACTCTGCAAAACTGTATTTCCTTATGAAGTGGTATTCTTACATATCCTTTCGAGAGAAAACTGTCCTGTGCCTTCTCTTTTGAGGCTACACACGTAGACATACACGCAACATGAAAGCTTTTCGACTTACAACGTGTTGTTTAGGAAAAACAAGATAATTTCGCACGATGCGGGATTTCCTTAAAACGTGATTTTCTGAAAAATTTTGACGAAAGAAAATTCTCCTTTTGGTTCTCTTTAGATGCTACATGTTAAGACGTACACGCCACAACAATTCTTTTCGAGATACAACGTGTAGTTTTGGAGATACAAGCTAATTTTGTACTATGCGTTATTTCTTCTCGTAAAGAGTTTCCAATGCGTACGTATATGTCTTTACTCTGCAAAACTGTATTTCCTTATGAAGTGGTATTCTTACATATCCTTTCGAGAGAAAACTGTCCTGTGCCTTCTCTTTTGAGGCTACACACTTAGACATACACGCAACATGAAAGCTTTTCGACTTACAACGTGTTGTTTAGGAAAAACAAGATAATTTCGCACGATGCGGGATTTCCTTAAAACGTGATTTTCTGAAAAATTTTGACGAAAGAAAATTCTCCTTTTGGTTCTCTTTAGATGCTACATGTTAAGACGTACACGCCACAACAATTCTTTTCGAGATACAACGTGTAGTTTTGGAGATACAAGCTAATTTTGTACTATGCGTTATTTCTTCTCGTAAAGAGTTTCCAATGCGTACGTATATGTCTTTACTCTGCAAAACTGTATTTCCCTATGAAGTGGTATTCTTACATATCCTTTCGAGAGAAAACTGTCCTGTGCCTTCTCTTTTGAGGCTACACACTTAGACATACACGCAACATGAAAGCTTTTCGACTTACAACGTGTTGTTTAGGAAAAACAAGATAATTTCGCACGATGCGGGATTTCCTTAAAACGTGATTTTCTGAAAAATTTTGACGAAAGAAAATTCTCCTTTTGGTTCTCTTTAGATGCTACATGTTAAGACGTACACGCCACAACAATTCTTTTCGAGATACAACGTGTAGTTTTGGAGATACAAGCTATTTTTGTACTATGCGTTATTTCTTCTCGTAAAGAGTTTCCAATGCGTACGTATATGTCTTTACTCTGCAAAACTGTATTTCCTTATGAAGTGGTATTCTTACATATCCTTTCGAGAGAAAAACTGTCCTGTGCCTTCTCTTTTGAGGCTACACACGTAGACATACACGCAACATGAAAGCTTTTCGACTTACAACGTGTTGTTTAGGAAAAACAAGATAATTTCGCACGATGCGGGATTTCCTTAAAACGTGATTTTCTGAAAAATTTTGACGAAAGAAAATTCTCCTTTTGGTTCTCTTTAGATGCTACATGTTAAGACGTACACGCCACAACAATTCTTTTCGAGATACAACGTGTAGTTTTGGAGATACAAGCTAATTTTGTACTATGCGTTATTTCTTCTCGTAAAGAGTTTCCAATGCGTACGTATATGTCTTTACTCTGCAAAACTGTATTTCCTTATGAAGTGGTATTCTTACATATCCTTTCGAGAGAAAACTGTCCTGTGCCTTCTCTTTTGAGGCTACACTCTTAGACATACACGCAACATGAAAGCTTTTCGACTTACAACGTGTTGTTTAGGAAAAACAAGATAATTTCGCACGATGCGGGATTTCCTTAAAACGTGATTTTCTGAAAAATTTTGACGAAAGAAAATTCTCCTTTTGGTTCTCTTTAGATGCTACATGTTAAGACGTACACGCCACAACAATTCTTTTCGAGATACAACGTGTAGTTTTGGAGATACAAGCTAATTTTGTACTATGCGTTATTTCTTCTCGTAAAGAGTTTCCAATGCGTACGTATATGTCTTTACTCTGCAAAACTGTATTTCCTTATGAAGTGGTATTCTTACATATCCTTTCGAGAGAAACTGTCCTGTGCCTTCTCTTTTGAGGCTACACACTTAGACATACACGCAACATGAAAGCTTTTCGACTTACAACGTTTTGTTTAGGAAAAACAAGATAATTTCGCACGATGCGGGATTTCCTTAAAACGTGATTTTCTGAAAAATTTTGACGAAAGAAAATTCTCCTTTTGGTTCTCTTTAGATGCTACATGTTAAGACGTACACGCCACAACAATTCTTTTCGAGATACAACGTGTAGTTTTGGAGATACAAGCTAATTTTGTACTATGCGTTATTTCTTCTCGTAAAGAGTTTCCAATGCGTACGTATATGTCTTTACTCTGCAAAACTGTATTTCCTTATGAAGTGGTATTCTTACATATCCTTTCGAGAGAAAACTGTCCTGTGCCTTCTCTTTTGAGGCTACACACGTAGACATACACGCAACATGAAAGCTTTTCGACTTACAACGTGTTGTTTAGGAAAAACAAGATAATTTCGCACGATGCGGGATTTCCTTAAAACGTGATTTTCTGAAAAATTTTGACGAAAGAAAATTCTCCTTTTGGTTCTCTTTAGATGCTACATGTTAAGACGTACACGCCACAACAATTCTTTTCGAGATACAACGTGTAGTTTTGGAGATACAAGCTAATTTTGTACTATGCGTTATTTCTTCTCGTAAAGAGTTTCCAATGCGTACGTATATGTCTTTACTCTGCAAAACTGTATTTCCTTATGAAGTGGTATTCTTACATATCCTTTCGAGAGAAAACTGTCCTGTGCCTTCTCTTTTGAGGCTACACACGTAGACATACACGCAACATGAAAGCTTTTCGACTTACAACGTGTTGTTTAGGAAAAACAAGATAATTTCGCACGATGCGGGATTTCCTTAAAACGTGATTTTCTGAAAAATTTTGACGAAAGAAAATTCTCCTTTTGGTTCTCTTTAGATGCTACATGTTAAGACGTACACGCCACAACAATTCTTTTCGAGATACAACGTGAAGTTTTGGAGATACAAGCTAATTTTGTACGATGCATTATTTCTTCTCGTAAGGAGTTTCCAATGCGTACGTATATGTCTTTACTCTGCAAAACTGTATTTCCTTATGAAGTGGTATTCTTACATATCCTTTCGAGAGAAAACTGTCCTGTGCCTTCTCTTTTGAGGCTACACACGTAGATATACACGCAACATGAAAGCTTTTCGACTTACAACGTGTTGTTTAGGAAAAACAAGATAATTTCGCACGATGCGGGATTTCCTTAAAACGTGATTTTCTGAAAAATTTTGACGAAAGAAAATTCTCCTTTTGGTTCTCTTTAGATGCTACATGTTAAGACGTACACGCCACAACAATTCTTTTCGAGATACAACGTGTAGTTTTGGAGATACAAGATAATTTTGTACTATGCGTTATTTCTTCTCGTAAAGAGTTTCCAATGCGTACGTATATGTCTTTACTCTGCAAAACTGTATTTCCTTATGAAGTGGTATTCTTACATATCCTTTCGAGAGAAAACTGTCCTGTGCCTTCTCTTTTGAGGCTACACACTTAGACATACACGCAACATGAAAGCTTTTCGACTTACAACGTGTTGTTTAGGAAAAACAAGATAATTTCGCACGATGCGGGATTTCCTTAAAACGTGATTTTCTGAAAAATTTTGACGAAAGAAAATTCTCCTTTTGGTTCTCTTTAGATGCTACATGTTAAGACGTACATGCCACAACAATTCTTTTCGAGATACAACGTGTAGTTTTGGAGATACAAGCTAATTTTGTACTATGCGTTATTTCTTCTCGTAAAGAGTTTCCAATGCGTACGTATATGTCTTTACTCTGCAAAACTGTATTTCCTTATGAAGTGGTATTCTTACATATCCTTTCGAGAGAAAACTGTCCTGTGCCTTCTCTTTTGAGGCTACACACTTAGACATACACGCAACATGAAAGCTTTTCGACTTACAATGTGTTGTTTAGGAAAAACAAGATAATTTCGCACGATGCGGGATTTCCTTAAAACGTGATTTTCTGAAAAATTTTGACGAAAGAAAATTCTCCTTTTGGTTCTCTTTAGATGCTACACGTTAAGACGTACACGCCACAACAATTCTTTTCGAGATACAACGTGTAGTTTTGGAGATACAAGCTAATTTTGTACTATGCGTTATTTCTTCTCGTAAAGAGTTTCCAATGCGTACGTATATGTCTTTACTCTGCAAAACTGTATTTCCTTATGAAGTGGTATTCTTACATATCCTTTCGAGAGAAAACTGTCCTGTGCCTTCTCTTTTGAGGCTACACACGTAGACATACACGCAACATGAAAGCTTTTCGACTTACAACGTGTTGTTTAGGAAAAACAAGATAATTTCGCACGATGCGGGATTTCCTTAAAACGTGATTTTCTGAAAAATTTTGACGAAAGAAAATTCTCCTTTTGGTTCTCTTTAGATGCTACATGTTAAGACGTACACGCCACAACAATTCTTTTCGAGATACAACGTGTAGTTTTGGAGATACAAGCTAATTTTGTACTATGCGTTATTTCTTCTCGTAAAGAGTTTCCAATGCGTACGTATATGTCTTTACTCTGCAAAACTGTATTTCCTTATGAAGTGGTATTCTTACATATCCTTTCGAGAGAAAACTGTCCTGTGCCTTCTCTTTTGAGGCTACACACGTAGACATACACGCAACATGAAAGCTTTTCGACTTACAACGTGTTGTTTAGGAAAAACAAGATAATTTCGCACGATGCGGGATTTCCTTAAAACGTGATTTTCTGAAAAATTTTGACGAAAGAAAATTCTCCTTTTGGTTCTCTTTAGATGCTACATGTTAAGACGTACACGCCACAACAATTCTTTTCGAGATACAACGTGTAGTTTTGGAGATACAAGCTAATTTTGTACTATGCGTTATTTCTTCTCGTAAAGAGTTTCCAATGCGTACGTATATGTCTTTACTCTGCAAAACTGTATTTCCTTATGAAGTGGTATTCTTACATATCCTTTCGAGAGAAAACTGTCCTGTGCCTTCTCTTTTGAGGCTACACACTTAGACATACACGCAACATGAAAGCTTTTCGACTTACAACGTGTTGTTTAGGAAAAACAAGATAATTTCGCACGATGCGGGATTTCCTTAAAACGTGATTTTCTGAAAAATTTTGACGAAAGAAAATTCTCCTTTTGGTTCTCTTTAGATGCTACATGTTAAGACGTACACGCCACAACAATTCTTTTCGAGATACAACGTGTAGTTTTGGAGATACAAGCTAATTTTGTACTATGCGTTATTTCTTCTCGTAAAGAGTTTCCAATGCGTACGTATATGTCTTTACTCTGCAAAACTGTATTTCCCTATGAAGTGGTATTCTTACATATCCTTTCGAGAGAAAACTGTCCTGTGCCTTCTCTTTTGAGGCTACACACTTAGACATACACGCAACATGAAAGCTTTTCGACTTACAACGTGTTGTTTAGGAAAAACAAGATAATTTCGCACGATGCGGGATTTCCTTAAAACGTGATTTTCTGAAAAATTTTGACGAAAGAAAATTCTCCTTTTGGTTCTCTTTAGATGCTACATGTTAAGACGTACACGCCACAACAATTCTTTTCGAGATACAACGTGTAGTTTTGGAGATACAAGCTAATTTTGTACTATGCGTTATTTCTTCTCGTAAAGAGTTTCCAATGCGTACGTATATGTCTTTACTCTGCAAAACTGTATTTCCTTATGAAGTGGTATTCTTACATATCCTTTCGAGAGAAACTGTCCTGTGCCTTCTCTTTTGAGGCTACACACTTAGACATACACGCAACATGAAAGCTTTTCGACTTACAACGTTTTGTTTAGGAAAAACAAGATAATTTCGCACGATGCGGGATTTCCTTAAAACGTGATTTTCTGAAAAATTTTGACGAAAGAAAATTCTCCTTTTGGTTCTCTTTAGATGCTACATGTTAAGACGTACACGCCACAACAATTCTTTTCGAGATACAACGTGTAGTTTTGGAGATACAAGCTAATTTTGTACTATGCGTTATTTCTTCTCGTAAAGAGTTTCCAATGCGTACGTATATGTCTTTACTCTGCAAAACTGTATTTCCTTATGAAGTGGTATTCTTACATATCCTTTCGAGAGAAAACTGTCCTGTGCCTTCTCTTTTGAGGCTACACACGTAGACATACACGCAACATGAAAGCTTTTCGACTTACAACGTGTTGTTTAGGAAAAACAAGATAATTTCGCACGATGCGGGATTTCCTTAAAACGTGATTTTCTGAAAAATTTTGACGAAAGAAAATTCTCCTTTTGGTTCTCTTTAGATGCTACATGTTAAGACGTACACGCCACAACAATTCTTTTCGAGATACAACGTGTAGTTTTGGAGATACAAGCTAATTTTGTACTATGCGTTATTTCTTCTCGTAAAGAGTTTCCAATGCGTACGTATATGCCTTTACTCTGCAAAACTGTATTTCCTTATGAAGTGGTATTCTTACATATCCTTTCGAGAGAAAACTGTCCTGTGCCTTCTCTTTTGAGGCTACACACGTAGACATACACGCAACATGAAAGCTTTTCGACTTACAACGTTTTGTTTAGGAAAAACAAGATAATTTCGCACGATGCGGGATTTCCTTAAAACGTGATTTTCTGAAAAATTTTGACGAAAGAAAATTCTCCTTTTGGTTCTCTTTAGATGCTACATGTTAAGACGTACACGCCACAACAATTCTTTTCGAGATACAACGTGTAGTTTTGGAGATACAAGCTAATTTTGTACTATGCGTTATTTCTTCTCGTAAAGAGTTTCCAATGCGTACGTATATGTCTTTACTCTGCAAAACTGTATTTCCTTATGAAGTGGTATTCTTACATATCCTTTCGAGAGAAAACTGTCCTGTGCCTTCTCTTTTGAGGCTACACACGTAGACATACACGCAACATGAAAGCTTTTCGACTTACAACGTGTTGTTTAGGAAAAACAAGATAATTTCGCACGATGCGGGATTTCCTTAAAACGTGATTTTCTGAAAAATTTTGACGAAAGAAAATTCTCCTTTTGGGTCTCTTTAGATGCTACATGTTAAGACGTACACGCCACAACAATTCTTTTCGAGATACAACGTGTAGTTTTGGAGATACAAGCTAATTTTGTACTATGCGTTATTTCTTCTCGTAAAGAGTTTCCAATGCGTACGTATATGCCTTTACTCTGCAAAACTGTATTTCCTTATGAAGTGGTATTCTTACATATCCTTTCGAGAGAAAACTGTCCTGTGCCTTCTCTTTTGAGGCTACACACGTAGACATACACGCAACATGAAAGCTTTTCGACTTACAACGTGTTGTTTAGGAAAAACAAGATAATTTCGCACGATGCGGGATTTCCTTAAAACGTGATTTTCTGAAAAATTTTGACGAAAGAAAATTCTCCTTTTGGTTCTCTTTAGATGCTACATGTTAAGACGTACACGCCACAACAATTCTTTTCGAGATACAACGTGTAGTTTTGGAGATACAAGCTATTTTTGTACTATGCGTTATTTCTTCTCGTAAAGAGTTTCCAATGCGTACGTATATGTCTTTACTCTGCAAAACTGTATTTCCTTATGAAGTGGTATTCTTACATATCCTTTCGAGAGAAAACTGTCCTGTGCCTTCTCTTTTGAGGCTACACACGTAGACATACACGCAACATGAAAGCTTTTCGACTTACAACGTGTTGTTTAGGAAAAACAAGATAATTTCGCACGATGCGGGATTTCCTTAAAACGTGATTTTCTGAAAAATTTTGACGAAAGAAAATTCTCCTTTTGGGTCTCTTTAGATGCTACATGTTAAGACGTACACGCCACAACAATTCTTTTCGAGATACAACGTGTAGTTTTGGAGATACAAGCTAATTTTGTACTATGCGTTATTTCTTCTCGTAAAGAGTTTCCAATGCGTACGTATATGTCTTTACTCTGCAAAACTGTATTTCCTTATGAAGTGGTATTCTTACATATCCTTTCGAGAGAAAACTGTCCTGTGCCTTCTCTTTTGAGGCTACACACGTAGACATACACGCAACATGAAAGCTTTTCGACTTACAACGTGTTGTTTAGGAAAAACAAGATAATTTCGCACGATGCGGGATTTCCTTAAAACGTGATTTTCTGAAAAATTTTGACGAAAGAAAATTCTCCTTTTGGTTCTCTTTAGATGCTACATGTTAAGACGTACACGCCACAACAATTCTTTTCGAGATACAACGTGTAGTTTTGGAGATACAAGCTAATTTTGTACTATGCGTTATTTCTTCTCGTAAAGAGTTTCCAATGCGTACGTATATGTCTTTATTCTGCAAAACTGTATTTCCTTATGAAGTGGTATTCTTACATATCCTTTCGAGAGAAAACTGTCCTGTGCCTTCTCTTTTGAGGCTACACACGTAGACATACACGCAACATGAAAGCTTTTCGACTTACAACGTGTTGTTTAGGAAAAACAAGATAATTTCGCACGATGCGGGATTTCCTTAAAACGTGATTTTCTGAAAAATTTTGACGAGAGAAAATTCTCCTTTTGGTTCTCTTTAGATGCTATATGTTAAGACGTACACGCCACAACAATTCTTTTCGAGATACAACGTGAAGTTTTGGAGATACAAGCTAATTTTGTACGATGCATTATTTCTTCTCGTAAAGAGTTTCCAATGCGTACGTATATGTCTTTACTCTGCAAAACTGTATTTCCTTATGAAGTGGTATTCTTACATATCCTTTCGAGAGAAAACTGTCCTGTGCCTTCTCTTTTGAGGCTACACACGTAGATATACACGCAACATGAAAGCTTTTCGACTTACAACGTGTTGTTTAGGAAAAACAAGATAATTTCGCACGATGCGGGATTTCCTTAAAACGTGATTTTCTGAAAAATTTTGACGAAAGAAAATTCTCCTTTTGGTTCTCTTTAGATGCTACATGTTAAGACGTACACGCCACAAGAATTCTTTTCGAGATACAACGTGTAGTTTTGGAGATACAAGCTAATTTTGTACTATGCGTTATTTCTTCTCGTAAAGAGTTTCCAATGCGTACGTATATGTCTTTACTCTGCAAAACTGTATTTCCTTATGAAGTGGTATTCTTACATATCCTTTCGAGAGAAAACTGTCCTGTGCCTTCTCTTTTGAGGCTACACACTTAGACATACACGCAACATGAAAGCTTTTCGACTTACAACGTGTTGTTTAGGAAAAACAAGATAATTTCGCACGATGCGGGATTTCCTTAAAACGTGATTTTCTGAAAAATTTTGACGAAAGAAAATTCTCCTTTTGGTTCTCTTTAGATGCTACATGTTAAGACGTACACGCCACAACAATTCTTTTCGAGATACAACGTGTAGTTTTGGAGATACAAGCTAATTTTGTACTATGCGTTATTTCTTCTCGTAAAGAGTTTCCAATGCGTACGTATATGTCTTTACTCTGCAAAACTGTATTTCCTTATGAAGTGGTATTCTTACATATCCTTTCGAGAGAAAACTGTCCTGTGCCTTCTCTTTTGAGGCTACACACTTAGACATACACGCAACATGAAAGCTTTTCGACTTACAACGTGTTGTTTAGGAAAAACAAGATAATTTCGCACGATGCGGGATTTCCTTAAAACGTGATTTTCTGAAAAATTTTGACGAAAGAAAATTCTCCTTTTGGTTCTCTTTAGATGCTACATGTTAAGACGTACACGCCACAACAATTCTTTTCGAGATACAACGTGTAGTTTTGGAGATACAAGCTAATTTTGTACTATGCGTTATATCTTCTCGTAAAGAGTTTCCAATGCGTACGTATATGTCTTTACTCTGCAAAACTGTATTTCCTTATGAAGTGGTATTCTTACATATCCTTTCGAGAGAAAACTGTCCTGTGCCTTCTCTTTTGAGGCTACACACTTAGACATACACGCAACATGAAAGCTTTTCGACTTACAACGTGTTGTATAGGAAAAACAAGATAATTTCGCACGATGCGGGATTTCCTTAAAACGTGTTTTTCTGAAAAATTTTGACGAAAGAAAATTCTCCTTTTGGTTCTCTTTAGATGCTACATGTTAAGACGTACACGCCACAATAATTCTTTTCGAGATACAACGTGTAGTTTTGGAGATACAAGCTAATTTTGTACTATGCGTTATTTCTTCTCGTAAAGAGTTTCCAATGCGTACGTATATGTCTTTACTCTGCAAAACTGTATTTCCTTATGAAGTGGTATTCTTACATATCCTTTCGAGAGAAAACTGTCCTGTGCCTTCTCTTTTGAGGCTACACACTTAGACATACACGCAACATGAAAGCTTTTCGACTTACAACGTGTTGTTTAGGAAAAACAAGATAATTTCGCACGATGCGGGATTTCCTTAAAACGTGATTTTCTGAAAAATTTTGACGAAAGAAAATTCTCCTTTTGGTTCTCTTTAGATGCTACATGTTAAGACGTACACGCCACAACAATTCTTTTCGAGATACAACGTGTAGTTTTGGAGATACAAGCTAATTTTTTACGATGCGTTATTTCTTCTCGTAAAGAGTTTCCAATTCGTACGTATATGTCTTTACTCTGCAAAACTGTATTTCCTTATGAAGTGGTATTCTTACATATCCTTTCGAGAGAAAACTGTCCTGTGCCTTCTCTTTTGAGGCTACACACTTAGACATACACGCAACATGAAAGCTTTTCGACTTACAACGTGTTGTATAGGAAAAACAAGATAATTTCGCACGATGCGGGATTTCCTTAAAACGTGATTTTCTGAAAAATTTTGACGAAAGAAAATTCTCCTTTTGGTTCTCTTTAGATGCTACATGTTAAGACGTACACGCCACAATAATTCTTTTCGAGATACAACGTGTAGTTTTGGAGATACAAGCTAATTTTGTACTATGCTTTATTTCTTCTCGTAAAGAGTTTCCAATGCGTACGTATATGTCTTTACTCTGCAAAACTGTATTTCCTTATGAAGTGGTATTCTTACATATCCTTTCGAGAGAAAACTGTCCTGTGCCTTCTCTTTTGAGGCTACACACTTAGACATACACGCAACATGAAAGCTTTTCGACTTACAACGTGTTGTTTAGGAAAAACAAGATAATTTCGCACGATGCGGGATTTCCTTAAAACGTGATTTTCTGAAAAATTTTGACGAAAGAAAATTCTCCTTTTGTTTCTCTTTAGATGCTACATGTTAAGACGTACACGCCACAACAATTCTTTTCGAGATACAACGTGTAGTTTTGGAGATACAAGCTAATTTTGTACTATGCGTTATTTCTTCTCGTAAAGAGTTTCCAATGCGTACGTATATGTCTTTACTCTGCAAAACTGTATTTCCTTATGAAGTGGTATTCTTACATATCCTTTCGAGAGAAAACTGTCCTGTGCCTTCTCTTTTGCGGCTACACACTTAGACATACACGCAACATGAAAGCTTTTCGACTTACAACGTGTTGTTTAGGAAAAACAAGATAATTTCGCACGATGCGGGATTTCCTTAAAACGTGATTTTCTGAAAAATTTTGACGAAAGAAAATTCTCCTTTTGGTTCTCTTTAGATGCTACATGTTAAGACGTACACGCCACAACAATTCTTTTCGAGATACAACGTGTAGTTTTGGAGATACAAGCTAATTTTGTACTATGCTTTATTTCTTCTCGTAAAGAGTTTCCAATGCGTACGTATATGTCTTTACTCTGCAAAACTGTATTTCCTTATGAAGTGGTATTCTTACATATCCTTTCGAGAGAAAACTGTCCTGTGCCTTCTCTTTTGAGGCTACACACTTAGACATACACGCAACATGAAAGCTTTTCGACTTACAACGTGTTGTTTAGGAAAAACAAGATAATTTCGCACGATGCGGGATTTCCTTAAAACGTGATTTTCTGAAAAATTTTGACGAAAGAAAATTCTCCTTTTGTTTCTCTTTAGATGCTACATGTTAAGACGTACACGCCACAACAATTCTTTTCGAGATACAACGTGTAGTTTTGGAGATACAAGCTAATTTTGTACTATGCGTTATTTCTTCTCGTAAAGAGTTTCCAATGCGTACGTATATGTCTTTACTCTGCAAAACTGTATTTCCTTATGAAGTGGTATTCTTACATATCCTTTCGAGAGAAAACTGTCCTGTGCCTTCTCTTTTGCGGCTACACACTTAGACATACACGCAACATGAAAGCTTTTCGACTTACAACGTGTTGTTTAGGAAAAACAAGATAATTTCGCACGATGCGGGATTTCCTTAAAACGTGATTTTCTGAAAAATTTTGACGAAAGAAAATTCTCCTTTTGGTTCTCTTTAGATGCTACATGTTAAGACGTACACGCCACAACAATTCTTTTCGAGATACAACGTGTAGTTTTGGAGATACAAGCTAATTTTGTACGATGCGTTATTTCTTCTCGTAAAGAGTTTCCAATGCGTAAGTATATGCCTTTACTCTGCAAAACTGTATTTCCTTATGAAGTGGTATTCTTACATATCCTTTCGAGAGAAAACTGTCCTGTGCCTTCTCTTTTGAGGCTACACACGTAGACATACACGCAACATGAAAGCTTTTCGACTTACAACGTGTTGTTTAGGAAAAACAAGATAATTTCGCACGATGCGGGATTTCCTTAAAACGTGATTTTCTGAAAAATTTTGACGAAAGAAAATTCTCCTTTTGGGTCTCTTTAGATGCTACATGTTAAGACGTACACGCCACAACAATTCTTTTCGAGATACAACGTGTAGTTTTGGAGATACAATCTAATTTTGTACTATGCGTTATTTCTTCTCGTAAAGAGTTTCCAATGCGTACGTATATGTCTTTACTCTGCAAAACTGTATTTCCTTATGAAGTGGTATTCTTACATATCCTTTCGAGAGAAAACTGTCCTGTGCCTTCTCTTTTGAGGCTACACACGTAGACATACACGCAACATGAAAGCTTTTCGACTTACAACGTGTTGTTTAGGAAAAACAAGATAATTTCGCACGATGCGGGATTTCCTTAAAACGTGATTTTCTGAAAAATTTTGACGAAAGAAAATTCTCCTTTTGGTTCTCTTTAGATGCTACATGTTAAGACGTACACGCCACAACAATTCTTTTCGAGATACAACGTGTAGTTTTGGAGATACAAGCTAATTTTGTACTATGCGTTATTTCTTCTCGTAAAGAGTTTCCAATGCGTACGTATATGTCTTTATTCTGCAAAACTGTATTTCCTTATGAAGTGGTATTCTTACATATCCTTTCGAGAGAAAACTGTCCTGTGCCTTCTCTTTTGAGGCTACACACGTAGACATACACGCAACATGAAAGCTTTTCGACTTACAACGTGTTGTTTAGGAAAAACAAGATAATTTCGCACGATGCGGGATTTCCTTAAAACGTGATTTTCTGAAAAATTTTGACGAGAGAAAATTCTCCTTTTGGTTCTCTTTAGATGCTATATGTTAAGACGTACACGCCACAACAATTCTTTTCGAGATACAACGTGAAGTTTTGGAGATACAAGCTAATTTTGTACGATGCATTATTTCTTCTCGTAAAGAGTTTCCAATGCGTACGTATATGTCTTTACTCTGCAAAACTGTATTTCCTTATGAAGTGGTATTCTTACATATCCTTTCGAGAGAAAACTGTCCTGTGCCTTCTCTTTTGAGGCTACACACGTAGATATACACGCAACATGAAAGCTTTTCGACTTACAACGTGTTGTTTAGGAAAAACAAGATAATTTCGCACGATGCGGGATTTCCTTAAAACGTGATTTTCTGAAAAATTTTGACGAAAGAAAATTCTCCTTTTGGTTCTCTTTAGATGCTACATGTTAAGACGTACACGCCACAAGAATTCTTTTCGAGATACAACGTGTAGTTTTGGAGATACAAGCTAATTTTGTACTATGCGTTATTTCTTCTCGTAAAGAGTTTCCAATGCGTACGTATATGTCTTTACTCTGCAAAACTGTATTTCCTTATGAAGTGGTATTCTTACATATCCTTTCGAGAGAAAACTGTCCTGTGCCTTCTCTTTTGAGGCTACACACTTAGACATACACGCAACATGAAAGCTTTTCGACTTACAACGTGTTGTTTAGGAAAAACAAGATAATTTCGCACGATGCGGGATTTCCTTAAAACGTGATTTTCTGAAAAATTTTGACGAAAGAAAATTCTCCTTTTGGTTCTCTTTAGATGCTACATGTTAAGACGTACACGCCACAACAATTCTTTTCGAGATACAACGTGTAGTTTTGGAGATACAAGCTAATTTTGTACTATGCGTTATTTCTTCTCGTAAAGAGTTTCCAATGCGTACGTATATGTCTTTACTCTGCAAAACTGTATTTCCTTATGAAGTGGTATTCTTACATATCCTTTCGAGAGAAAACTGTCCTGTGCCTTCTCTTTTGAGGCTACACACTTAGACATACACGCAACATGAAAGCTTTTCGACTTACAACGTGTTGTTTAGGAAAAACAAGATAATTTCGCACGATGCGGGATTTCCTTAAAACGTGATTTTCTGAAAAATTTTGACGAAAGAAAATTCTCCTTTTGGTTCTCTTTAGATGCTACATGTTAAGACGTACACGCCACAACAATTCTTTTCGAGATACAACGTGTAGTTTTGGAGATACAAGCTAATTTTGTACTATGCGTTATATCTTCTCGTAAAGAGTTTCCAATGCGTACGTATATGTCTTTACTCTGCAAAACTGTATTTCCTTATGAAGTGGTATTCTTACATATCCTTTCGAGAGAAAACTGTCCTGTGCCTTCTCTTTTGAGGCTACACACTTAGACATACACGCAACATGAAAGCTTTTCGACTTACAACGTGTTGTATAGGAAAAACAAGATAATTTCGCACGATGCGGGATTTCCTTAAAACGTGTTTTTCTGAAAAATTTTGACGAAAGAAAATTCTCCTTTTGGTTCTCTTTAGATGCTACATGTTAAGACGTACACGCCACAATAATTCTTTTCGAGATACAACGTGTAGTTTTAGAGATACAAGCTAATTTTGTACTATGCGTTATTTCTTCTCGTAAAGAGTTTCCAATGCGTACGTATATGTCTTTACTCTGCAAAACTGTATTTCCTTATGAAGTGGTATTCTTACATATCCTTTCGAGAGAAAACTGTCCTGTGCCTTCTCTTTTGAGGCTACACACTTAGACATACACGCAACATGAAAGCTTTTCGACTTACAACGTGTTGTTTAGGAAAAACAAGATAATTTCGCACGATGCGGGATTTCCTTAAAACGTGATTTTCTGAAAAATTTTGACGAAAGAAAATTCTCCTTTTGGTTCTCTTTAGATGCTACATGTTAAGACGTACACGCCACAACAATTCTTTTCGAGATACAACGTGTAGTTTTGGAGATACAAGCTAATTTTTTACGATGCGTTATTTCTTCTCGTAAAGAGTTTCCAATTCGTACGTATATGTCTTTACTCTGCAAAACTGTATTTCCTTATGAAGTGGTATTCTTACATATCCTTTCGAGAGAAAACTGTCCTGTGCCTTCTCTTTTGAGGCTACACACTTAGACATACACGCAACATGAAAGCTTTTCGACTTACAACGTGTTGTATAGGAAAAACAAGATAATTTCGCACGATGCGGGATTTCCTTAAAACGTGATTTTCTGAAAAATTTTGACGAAAGAAAATTCTCCTTTTGGTTCTCTTTAGATGCTACATGTTAAGACGTACACGCCACAATAATTCTTTTCGAGATACAACGTGTAGTTTTGGAGATACAAGCTAATTTTGTACTATGCTTTATTTCTTCTCGTAAAGAGTTTCCAATGCGTACGTATATGTCTTTACTCTGCAAAACTGTATTTCCTTATGAAGTGGTATTCTTACATATCCTTTCGAGAGAAAACTGTCCTGTGCCTTCTCTTTTGAGGCTACACACTTAGACATACACGCAACATGAAAGCTTTTCGACTTACAACGTGTTGTTTAGGAAAAACAAGATAATTTCGCACGATGCGGGATTTCCTTAAAACGTGATTTTCTGAAAAATTTTGACGAAAGAAAATTCTCCTTTTGTTTCTCTTTAGATGCTACATGTTAAGACGTACACGCCACAACAATTCTTTTCGAGATACAACGTGTAGTTTTGGAGATACAAGCTAATTTTGTACTATGCGTTATTTCTTCTCGTAAAGAGTTTCCAATGCGTACGTATATGTCTTTACTCTGCAAAACTGTATTTCCTTATGAAGTGGTATTCTTACATATCCTTTCGAGAGAAAACTGTCCTGTGCCTTCTCTTTTGCGGCTACACACTTAGACATACACGCAACATGAAAGCTTTTCGACTTACAACGTGTTGTTTAGGAAAAACAAGATAATTTCGCACGATGCGGGATTTCCTTAAAACGTGATTTTCTGAAAAATTTTGACGAAAGAAAATTCTCCTTTTGGTTCTCTTTAGATGCTACATGTTAAGACGTACACGCCACAACAATTCTTTTCGAGATACAACGTGTAGTTTTGGAGATACAAGCTAATTTTGTACGATGCGTTATTTCTTCTCGTAAAGAGTTTCCAATGCGTAAGTATATGCCTTTACTCTGCAAAACTGTATTTCCTTATGAAGTGGTATTCTTACATATCCTTTCGAGAGAAAACTGTCCTGTGCCTTCTCTTTTGAGGCTACACACTTAGACATACACGCAACATGAAAGCTTTTCGACTTACAACGTGTTGTTTAGGAAAAACAAGATAATTTCGCACGATGCGGGATTTCCATAAAACGTGATTTTCTGAAAAATTTTGACGAAAGAAAATTCTCCTTTTGGTTCTCTTTAGATGCTACATGTTAAGACGTACACGCCACAACAATTCTTTTCGAGATACAACGTGTAGTTTTGGAGATACAAGCTAATTTTGTACGATGCGTTATTTCTTCTCGTAAAGAGTTTCCAATGCGTACGTATATGTCTTTACTCTGCAAAACTGTATTTCCTTATGAAGTGGTATTCTTACATATCCTTTCGAGAGAAAACTGTCCTGTGCCTTCTCTTTTGAGGCTACACACTTAGACATACACGCAACATGAAAGCTTTTCGACTTACAACGTGTTGTTTAGGAAAAACAAGATAATTTCGCACGATGCGGGATTTCCTTAAAACGTGATTTTCTGAAAAATTTTGACGAAAGAAAATTCTCCTTTTGGTTCTCTTTAGATGCTACATGTTAAGACGTACACGCCACAACAATTCTTTTCGAGATACAACGTGTAGTTTTGGAGATACAAGCTAATTTTGTACGATGCGTTATTTCTTCTCGTAAAGAGTTTCCAATGCGTACGTATATGTCTTTACTCTGCAAAACTGTATTTCCTTATGAAGTGGTATTCTTACATATCCTTTCGAGAGAAAACTGTCCTGTGCCTTCTCTTTTGAGGCTACACACTTAGACATACACGCAACATGAAAGCTTTTCGACTTACAACGTGTTGTTTAGGAAAAACAAGATAATTTCGCACGATGCGGGATTTCCTTAAAACGTGATTTTCTGAAAAATTTTGACGAAAGAAAATTCTCCTTTTGGTTCTCTTTAGATGCTACATGTTAAGACGTACACGCCACAACAATTCTTTTCGAGATACAACGTGTAGTTTTGGAGATACAAGCTAATTTTGTACTATGCGTTATATCTTCTCGTAAAGAGTTTCCAATGCGTACGTATATGTCTTTACTCTGCAAAACTGTATTTCCTTATGAAGTGGTATTCTTACATATCCTTTCGAGAGAAAACTGTCCTTTGCCTTCTCTTTTGAGGCTACACACTTAGACATACACGCAACATGAAAGCTTTTCGACTTACAACGTGTTGTATAGGAAAAACAAGATAATTTCGCACGATGCGGGATTTCCTTAAAACGTGTTTTTCTGAAAAATTTTGACGAAAGAAAATTCTCCTTTTGGTTCTCTTTAGATGCTACATGTTAAGACGTACACGCCACAATAATTCTTTTCGAGATACAACGTGTAGTTTTGGAGATACAAGCTAATTTTGTACTATGCGTTATTTCTTCTCGTAAAGAGTTTCCAATGCGTACGTATATGTCTTTACTCTGCAAAACTGTATTTCCTTATGAAGTGGTATTCTTACATATCCTTTCGAGAGAAAACTGTCCTGTGCCTTCTCTTTTGAGGCTACACACTTAGACATACACGCAACATGAAAGCTTTTCGACTTACAACGTGTTGTTTAGGAAAAACAAGATAATTTCGCACGATGCGGGATTTCCTTAAAACGTGATTTTCTGAAAAATTTTGACGAAAGAAAATTCTCCTTTTGGTTCTCTTTAGATGCTACATGTTAAGACGTACACGCCACAACAATTCTTTTCGAGATACAACGTGTAGTTTTGGAGATACAAGCTAATTTTTTACGATGCGTTATTTCTTCTCGTAAAGAGTTTCCAATTCGTACGTATATGTCTTTACTCTGCAAAACTGTATTTCCTTATGAAGTGGTATTCTTACATATCCTTTCGAGAGAAAACTGTCCTGTGCCTTCTCTTTTGAGGCTACACACTTAGACATACACGCAACATGAAAGCTTTTCGACTTACAACGTGTTGTATAGGAAAAACAAGATAATTTCGCACGATGCGGGATTTCCTTAAAACGTGATTTTCTGAAAAATTTTGACGAAAGAAAATTCTCCTTTTGGTTCTCTTTAGATGCTACATGTTAAGACGTACACGCCACAATAATTCTTTTCGAGATACAACGTGTAGTTTTGGAGATACAAGCTAATTTTGTACTATGCTTTATTTCTTCTCGTAAAGAGTTTCCAATGCGTACGTATATGTCTTTACTCTGCAAAACTGTATTTCCTTATGAAGTGGTATTCTTACATATCCTTTCGAGAGAAAACTGTCCTGTGCCTTCTCTTTTGAGGCTACACACTTAGACATACACGCAACATGAAAGCTTTTCGACTTACAACGTGTTGTTTAGGAAAAACAAGATAATTTCGCACGATGCGGGATTTCCTTAAAACGTGATTTTCTGAAAAATTTTGACGAAAGAAAATTCTCCTTTTGTTTCTCTTTAGATGCTACATGTTAAGACGTACACGCCACAACAATTCTTTTCGAGATACAACGTGTAGTTTTGGAGATACAAGCTAATTTTGTACTATGCGTTATTTCTTCTCGTAAAGAGTTTCCAATGCGTACGTATATGTCTTTACTCTGCAAAACTGTATTTCCTTATGAAGTGGTATTCTTACATATCCTTTCGAGAGAAAACTGTCCTGTGCCTTCTCTTTTGCGGCTACACACTTAGACATACACGCAACATGAAAGCTTTTCGACTTACAACGTGTTGTTTAGGAAAAACAAGATAATTTCGCACGATGCGGGATTTCCTTAAAACGTGATTTTCTGAAAAATTTTGACGAAAGAAAATTCTCCTTTTGGTTCTCTTTAGATGCTACATGTTAAGACGTACACGCCACAACAATTCTTTTCGAGATACAACGTGTAGTTTTGGAGATACAAGCTAATTTTGTACGATGCGTTATTTCTTCTCGTAAAGAGTTTCCAATGCGTAAGTATATGCCTTTACTCTGCAAAACTGTATTTCCTTATGAAGTGGTATTCTTACATATCCTTTCGAGAGAAAACTGTCCTGTGCCTTCTCTTTTGAGGCTACACACTTAGACATACACGCAACATGAAAGCTTTTCGACTTACAACGTGTTGTTTAGGAAAAACAAGATAATTTCGCACGATGCGGGATTTCCATAAAACGTGATTTTCTGAAAAATTTTGACAAAAGAAAATTCTCCTTTTGGTTCTCTTTAGATGCTACATGTTAAGACGTACACGCCACAACAATTCTTTTCGAGATACAACGTGTAGTTTTGGAGATACAAGCTAATTTTGTACTATGCGTTATTTCTTCTCGTAAAGAGTTTCCAATGCGTACGTATATGTCTTTACTCTGCAAAACTGTATTTCCTTATGAAGTGGTATTCTTACATATCCTTTCGAGAGAAAACTGTCCTGTGCCTTCTCTTTTGAGGCTACACACTTAGACATACACGCAACATGAAAGCTTTTCGACTTACAACGTGTTGTTTAGGAAAAACAAGATAATTTCGCACGATGCGGGATTTCCTTAAAACGTGATTTTCTGAAACATTTTGACGAAAGAAAATTCTCCTTTTGGTTCTCTTTAGATGCTACATGTTAAGACGTACACGTCACAACAATTCTTTTCGAGATACAACGTGTAGTTTTGGAGATACAAGCTAATTTTGTACTATGCGTTATTTCTTCTCGTAAAGAGTTTCCAATGCGTACGTATATGTCTTTACTCTGCAAAACTGTATTTCCTTATGAAGTGGCATTCTTACATATCCTTTCGAGAGAAAACTGTCCTGTGCCTTCTCTTTTGAGGCTACACACTTAGACATACACGCAACATGAAAGCTTTTCGACTTACAACGTGTTGTTTAGGAAAAAACAAGATAATTTCGCACGATGCGGGATTTCCTTAAAACGTGATTTTCTGAAAAATTTGGACGAAAGAAAATTCTCCTTTTGGTTCTCTTTAGATGCTACATGTTAAGACGTACACGCCACAACAATTCTTTTCGAGATACAACGTGTAGTTTTGGAGATACAAGCTAATTTTGTACTATGCGTTATTTCTTCTCGTAAAGAGTTTCCAATGCGTACGTATATGTCTTTACTCTGCAAAACTGTATTTCCTTATGAAGTGGTATTCTTACATATCCTTTCGAGAGAAAACTGTCCTGTGCCTTCTCTTTTGAGGCTACACACTTAGACATACACGCAACATGAAAGCTTTTCGACTTACAACGTGTTGTTTAGGAAAAACAAGATAATTTCGCACGATGCGGGATTTCCTTAAAACGTGATTTTCTGAAAAATTTTGACGAAAGAAAATTCTCCTTTTGGTTCTCTTTAGATGCTACATGTTAAGACGTACACGCCACAACAATTCTTTTCGAGATACAACGTGTAGTTTTGGAGATACAAGCTAATTTTGTACTATGCGTTATTTCTTCTCGTAAAGAGTTTCCAATGCGTACGTATATGTCTTTACTCTGCAAAACTGTATTTCCTTATGAAGTGGCATTCTTACATATCCTTTCGAGAGAAAACTGTCCTGTGCCTTCTCTTTTGAGGCTACACACTTAGACATACACGCAACATGAAAGCTTTTCGACTTACAACGTGTTGTTTAGGAAAAAACAAGATAATTTCGCACGATGCGGGATTTCCTTAAAACGTGATTTTCTGAAAAATTTTGACGAAAGAAAATTCTCCTTTTGGTTCTCTTTAGATGCTACATGTTAAGACGTACACGCCACAACAATTCTTTTCGAGATACAACGTGTAGTTTTGGAGATACAAGCTAATTTTGTACGATGCGTTATTTCTTCTCGTAAAGAGTTTCCAATGCGTACGTATATGTCTTTACTCTGCAAAACTGTATTTCCTTATGAAGTGGTATTCTTACATATCCTTTCGAGAGAAAACTGTCCTGTGCCTTCTCTTTTGAGGCTACACACTTAGACATACACGCAACATGAAAGCTTTTCGACTTACAACGTGTTGTTTAGGAAAAACAAGATAATTTCGCACGATGCGGGATTTCCTTAAAACGTGATTTTCTGAAAAATTTTGACGAAAGGAAATTCTCCTTTTGGTTCTCTTTAGATGCTACATGTTAAGACGTACACGCCACAACAATTCTTTTCGAGATACAACGTGTAGTTTTGGAGATACAAGCTAATTTTGTACTATGCGTTATTTCTTCTCGTAAAGAGTTTCCAATGCCTACGTATATGTCTTTACTCTGCAAAACTGTATTTCCTTATGAAGTGGTATTCTTACATATCCTTTCGAGAGAAAACTGTCCTGTGCCTTCTCTTTTGAGGCTACACACTTAGACATACACGCAACATGAAAGCTTTTCGACTTACAACATGTTGTTTAGGAAAAACAAGATAATTTCGCACGATGCGGGATTTCCTTAACACGTGATTTTCTGAAAAATTTTGACGAAAGAAAATTCTCCTTTTCGTTCTCTTTAGATGCTACATGTTAAGACGTACACGCCACAACAATTCTTTTCGAGATACAACGTGTAGTTTTGGAGATACAAGCTAATTTTGTACTATGCGTTATTTCTTCTCGTAAAGAGTTTCCAATGCGTACGTATATGTCTTTACTCTGCAAAACTGTATTTCCTTATGAAGTGGTATTCTTACATATCCTTTCGAGAGAAAACTGTCCTGTGCCTTCTCTTTTGAGGCTACACACTTAGACATACACGCAACATGAAAGCTTTTCGACTTACAACGTGTTGTATAGGAAAAACAAGATAATTTCGCACGATGCGGGATTTCCTTAAAACGTGATTTTCTGAAAAATTTTGACGAAAGAAAATTCTCCTTTTGGTTCTCTTTAGATGCTACATGTTAAGACGTACACGCCACAATAATTCTTTTCGAGATACAACGTGTAGTTTTGGAGATACAAGCTAATTTTGTACTATGCGTTATTTCTTCTCGTAAAGAGTTTCCAATGCGTACGTATATGTCTTTACTATGCAAAACTGTATTTCCTTATGAAGTGGTATTCTTACATATCCTTTCGAGAGAAAACTGTCCTGTGCCTTCTCTTTTGAGGCTACACACTTAGACATACACGCAACATGAAAGCTTTTCGACTTACAACGTGTTGTTTAGGAAAAACAAGATAATTTCGCACGATGCGGGATTTCCTTAAAACGTGATTTTCTGAAAAATTTTGACGAAAGAAAATTCTCCTTTTGGTTCTCTTCAGATGCTACATGTTAAGACGTACACGCCACAACAATTCTTTTCGAGATACAACGTGTAGTTTTGGAGATACAAGCTAATTTTGTACGATGCGTTATTTCTTCTCGTAAAGAGTTTCCAATGCGTACGTATATGTCTTTACTCTGCAAAACTGTATTTCCTTATGAAGTGGTATTCTTACATATCCTTTCGAGAGAAAACTGTCCTGTGCCTTCTCTTTTGAGGCTACACACTTAGACATACACGCAACATGAAAGCTTTTCGACTTACAACGTGTTGTTTAGGCAAAACAAGATAATTTCGCACGATGCGGGATTTCCTTAAAACGTGATTTTCTGAAAAATTTTGACGAAAGAAAATTCTCCTTTTGGTTCTCTTTAGATGCTACATGTTAAGACGTACACGCCACAACAATTCTTTTCGAGATACAACGTGTAGTTTTGGAGATACAAGCTAATTTTGTACGATGCGTTATTTCTTCTGGTAAAGAGTTTCCAATGTGTACGTATATGTCTTTACTCTGCAAAACTGTATTTCCTTATGAAGTGGTATTCTTACATATCCTTTCGAGAGAAAACTGTCCTGTGCCTTCTCTTTTGAGGCTACACACTTAGACATACACGCAACATGAAAGCTTTTCGACTTACAACGTGTTGTTTAGGAAAAACAAGATAATTTCGCACGATGCGGGATTTCCTTAAAACGTGATTTTCTGAAAAATTTTGACGAAAGAAAATTCTCCTTTTGGTTCTCTTTAGATGCTACATGTTAAGACGTACATGCCACAACAATTCTTTTCGAGATACAACGTGTAGTTTTGGAGATACAAGCTAATTTTGTACTATGCGTTATTTCTTCTCGTAAAGAGTTTCCAATGCGTACGTATATGTCTTTACTCTGCAAAACTGTATTTCCTTATGAAGTGGTATTCTTACATATCCTTTCGAGAGAAAACTGTCCTGTGCCTTCTCTTTTGAGGCTACACACTTAGACATACACGCAACATGAAAGCTTTTCGACTTACAACGTGTTGTTTAGGAAAAACAAGATAATTTCGCACGATGCGGGATTTCCTTAACACGTGATTTTCTGAAAAATTTTGACGAAAGAAAATTCTCCTTTTGGTTCTCTTTAGATGCTACATGTTAAGACGTACACGCCACAACAATTCTTTTCGAGATACAACGTGTAGTTTTGGAGATACAAGCTAATTTTGTACTATGCGTTATTTCTTCTCGTAAAGAGTTTCCAATGCGTACGTATATGTCTTTACTCTGCAAAACTGTATTTCCTTATGAAGTGGTATTCTTACATATCCTTTCGAGAGAAAACTGTCCTGTGCCTTCTCTTTTGAGGCTACACACTTAGACATACACGCAACATGAAAGCTTTTCGACTTACAACGTGTTGTTTAGGAAAAACAAGATAATTTCGCACGATGCGGGATTTCCTTAACACGTGATTTTCTGAAAAATTTTGACGAAAGAAAATTCTCCTTTTGGTTCTCTTTAGATGCTACATGTTAAGACGTACACGCCACAACAATTCTTTTCGAGATACAACGTGTAGTTTTGGAGATACTAGCTAATTTTGTACTATGCGTTATTTCTTCTTGTAAAGAGTTTCCAATGCGTACGTATATGTCTTTACTCTGCAAAACTGTATTTCCTTATGAAGTGGTATTCTTACATATCCTTTCGAGAGAAAACTGTCCTGTGCCTTCTCTTTTGAGGCTACACACTTAGACATACACGCAACATGAAAGCTTTTCGACTTACAACGTGTTGTTTAGGAAAAACAAGATAACTTCGCACGATGCGGGATTTCCTTAAAACGTGATTTTCTGAAAAATTTTGACGAAAGAAAATTCTCCTTTTGGTTCTCTTTAGATGCTACATGTTAAGACGTACACGCCACAACAATTCTTTTCGAGATACAACGTGTAGTTTTGGAGATACAAGCTAATTTTGTACTATGCGTTATTTCTACTCGTAAAGAGTTTCCAATGCGTACGTATATGTCTTTACTCTGCAAAACTGTATTTCCTTATGAAGTGGTATTCTTACATATCCTTTCGAGAGAAAACTGTCCTGTGCCTTCTCTTTTGAGGCTACACACTTAGACATACACGCAACATGAAAGCTTTTCGACTTACAACGTGTTGTTTAGGAAAAACAAGATAATTTCGCACGATGCGGGATTTCCTTAAAACGTGATTTTCTGAAAAATTTTGACGAAAGAAAATTCTCCTTTTGGTTCTCTTTAGATGCTACATGTTAAGACGTACACGCCACAACAATTCTTTTCGAGATACAACGTGTAGTTTTGGAGATACAAGCTAATTTTGTACGATGCGTTATTTCTTCTCGTAAAGAGTTTCCAATGCGTACGTATATGTCTTTACTCTGCAAAACTGTATTTCCTTATGAAGTGGTATTCTTACATATCCTTTCGAGAGAAAACTGTCCTGTGCCTTCTCTTTTGAGGCTACACACTTAGACATACACGCAACATGAAAGCTTTTCGACTTACAACGTGTTGTTTAGGAAAAACAAGATAATTTCGCACGATGCGGGATTTCCTTAAAACGTGATTTTCTGAAAAATTTTGACGAAAGGAAATTCTCCTTTTGGTTCTCTTTAGATGCTACATGTTAAGACGTACACGCCACAACAATTCTTTTCGAGATACAACGTGTAGTTTTGGAGATACAAGCTAATTTTGTACTATGCGTTATTTCTTCTCGTAAAGAGTTTCCAATGCCTACGTATATGTCTTTACTCTGCAAAACTGTATTTCCTTATGAAGTGGTATTCTTACATATCCTTTCGAGAGAAAACTGTCCTGTGCCTTCTCTTTTGAGGCTACACACTTAGACATACACGCAACATGAAAGCTTTTCGACTTACAACATGTTGTTTAGGAAAAACAAGATAATTTCGCACGATGCGGGATTTCCTTAACACGTGATTTTCTGAAAAATTTTGACGAAAGAAAATTCTCCTTTTGGTTCTCTTTAGATGCTACATGTTAAGACGTACACGCCACAACAATTCTTTTCGAGATACAACGTGTAGTTTTGGAGATACAAGCTAATTTTGTACTATGCGTTATTTCTTCTCGTAAAGAGTTTCCAATGCGTACGTATATGTCTTTACTCTGCAAAACTGTATTTCCTTATGAAGTGGTATTCTTACATATCCTTTCGAGAGAAAACTGTCCTGTGCCTTCTCTTTTGAGGCTACACACTTAGACATACACGCAACATGAAAGCTTTTCGACTTACAACGTGTTGTATAGGAAAAACAAGATAATTTCGCACGATGCGGGATTTCCTTAAAACGTGATTTTCTGAAAAATTTTGACGAAAGAAAATTCTCCTTTTGGTTCTCTTTAGATGCTACATGTTAAGACGTACACGCCACAATAATTCTTTTCGAGATACAACGTGTAGTTTTGGAGATACAAGCTAATTTTGTACTATGCGTTATTTCTTCTCGTAAAGAGTTTCCAATGCGTACGTATATGTCTTTACTATGCAAAACTGTATTTCCTTATGAAGTGGTATTCTTACATATCCTTTCGAGAGAAAACTGTCCTGTGCCTTCTCTTTTGAGGCTACACACTTAGACATACACGCAACATGAAAGCTTTTCGACTTACAACGTGTTGTTTAGGAAAAACAAGATAATTTCGCACGATGCGGGATTTCCTTAAAACGTGATTTTCTGAAAAATTTTGACGAAAGAAAATTCTCCTTTTGGTTCTCTTCAGATGCTACATGTTAAGACGTACACGCCACAACAATTCTTTTCGAGATACAACGTGTAGTTTTGGAGATACAAGCTAATTTTGTACGATGCGTTATTTCTTCTCGTAAAGAGTTTCCAATGCGTACGTATATGTCTTTACTCTGCAAAACTGTATTTCCTTATGAAGTGGTATTCTTACATATCCTTTCGAGAGAAAACTGTCCTGTGCCTTCTCTTTTGAGGCTACACACTTAGACATACACGCAACATGAAAGCTTTTCGACTTACAACGTGTTGTTTAGGCAAAACAAGATAATTTCGCACGATGCGGGATTTCCTTAAAACGTGATTTTCTGAAAAATTTTGACGAAAGAAAATTCTCCTTTTGGTTCTCTTTAGATGCTACATGTTAAGACGTACACGCCACAACAATTCTTTTCGAGATACAACGTGTAGTTTTGGAGATACAAGCTAATTTTGTACGATGCGTTATTTCTTCTGGTAAAGAGTTTCCAATGTGTACGTATATGTCTTTACTCTGCAAAACTGTATTTCCTTATGAAGTGGTATTCTTACATATCCTTTCGAGAGAAAACTGTCCTGTGCCTTCTCTTTTGAGGCTACACACTTAGACATACACGCAACATGAAAGCTTTTCGACTTACAACGTGTTGTTTAGGAAAAACAAGATAATTTCGCACGATGCGGGATTTCCTTAAAACGTGATTTTCTGAAACATTTTGACGAAAGAAAATTCTCCTTTTGGTTCTCTTTAGATGCTACATGTTAAGACGTACACGCCACAACAATTCTTTTCGAGATACAACGTGTAGTTTTGGAGATACAAGCTAATTTTGTACTATGCGTTATTTCTTCTCGTAAAGAGTTTCCAATGCGTACGTATATGTCTTTACTCTGCAAAACTGTATTTCCTTATGAAGTGGTATTCTTACATATCCTTTCGAGAGAAAACTGTCCTGTGCCTTCTCTTTTGAGGCTACACACTTAGACATACACGCAACATGAAAGCTTTTCGACTTACAACGTGTTGTTTAGGAAAAACAAGATAATTTCGCACGATGCGGGATTTCCTTAAAACGTGATTTTCTGAAAAATTTTGACGAAAGAAAATTCTCCTTTTGGTTCTCTTTAGATGCTACATGTTAAGACGTACATGCCACAACAATTCTTTTCGAGATACAACGTTTAGTTTTGGAGATACAAGCTAATTTTGTACTATGCGTTATTTCTTCTCGTAAAGAGTTTCCAATGCGTACGTATATGTCTTTACTCTGCAAAACTGTATTTCCTTATGAAGTGGTATTCTTACATATCCTTTCGAGAGAAAACTGTCCTGTGCCTTCTCTTTTGAGGCTACACACTTAGACATACACGCAACATGAAAGCTTTTCGACTTACAACGTGTTGTTTAGGAAAAACAAGATAATTTCGCACGATGCGGGATTTCCTTAACACGTGATTTTCTGAAAAATTTTGACGAAAGAAAATTCTCCTTTTGGTTCTCTTTAGATGCTACATGTTAAGACGTACACGCCACAACAATTCTTTTCGAGATACAACGTGTAGTTTTGGAGATACAAGCTAATTTTGTACTATGCGTTATTTCTTCTCGTAAAGAGTTTCCAATGCGTACGTATATGTCTTTACTCTGCAAAACTGTATTTCCTTATGAAGTGGTATTCTTACATATCCTTTCGAGAGAAAACTGTCCTGTGCCTTCTCTTTTGAGGCTACACACTTAGACATACACGCAACATGAAAGCTTTTCGACTTACAACGTGTTGTTTAGGAAAAACAAGATAATTTCGCACGATGCGGGATTTCCTTAACACGTGATTTTCTGAAAAATTTTGACGAAAGAAAATTCTCCTTTTGGTTCTCTTTAGATGCTACATGTTAAGACGTACACGCCACAACAATTCTTTTCGAGATACAACGTGTAGTTTTGGAGATACTAGCTAATTTTGTACTATGCGTTATTTCTTCTTGTAAAGAGTTTCCAATGCGTACGTATATGTCTTTACTCTGCAAAACTGTATTTCCTTATGAAGTGGTATTCTTACATATCCTTTCGAGAGAAAACTGTCCTGTGCCTTCTCTTTTGAGGCTACACACTTAGACATACACGCAACATGAAAGCTTTTCGACTTACAACGTGTTGTTTAGGAAAAACAAGATAACTTCGCACGATGCGGGATTTCCTTAAAACGTGATTTTCTGAAAAATTTTGACGAAAGAAAATTCTCCTTTTGGTTCTCTTTAGATGCTACATGTTAAGACGTACACGCCACAACAATTCTTTTCGAGATACAACGTGTAGTTTTGGAGATACAAGCTAATTTTGTACTATGCGTTATTTCTACTCGTAAAGAGTTTCCAATGCGTACGTATATGTCTTTACTCTGCAAAACTGTATTTCCTTATGAAGTGGTATTCTTACATATCCTTTCGAGAGAAAACTGTCCTGTGCCTTCTCTTTTGAGGCTACACACTTAGACATACACGCAACATGAAAGCTTTTCGACTTACAACGTGTTGTTTAGGAAAAACAAGATAATTTCGCACGATGCGGGATTTCCTTAAAACGTGATTTTCTGAAAAATTTTGACGAAAGAAAATTCTCCTTTTGGTTCTCTTTAGATGCTACATGTTAAGACGTACACGCCACAACAATTCTTTTCGAGATACATCGTGTAGTTTTGGAGATACAAGCTAATTTTGTACTATGCGTTATTTCTTCTCGTAAAGAGTTTCCAATGCGTACGTATATGTCTTTACTCTGCAAAACTGTATTTCCTTATGAAGTGGTATTCTTACATATCCTTTCGAGAGAAAACTGTCCTGTGCCTTCTCTTTTGAGGCTACACACTTAGACATACACGCAACATGAAAGCTTTTCGACTTACAACGTGTTGTTTAGGAAAAACAAGATAATTTCGCACGATGCGGGATTTCCTTAAAACGTGATTTTCTGAAAAATTTTGACGAAAGGAAATTCTCCTTTTGGTTCTCTTTAGATGCTACATGTTAAGACGTACACGCCACAACAATTCTTTTCGAGATACAACGTGTAGTTTTGGAGATACAAGCTAATTTTGTACTATGCGTTATTTCTTCTCGTAAAGAGTTTCCAATGCCTACGTATATGTCTTTACTCTGCAAAACTGTATTTCCTTATGAAGTGGTATTCTTACATATCCTTTCGAGAGAAAACTGTCCTGTGCCTTCTCTTTTGAGGCTACACACTTAGACATACACGCAACATGAAAGCTTTTCGACTTACAACATGTTGTTTAGGAAAAACAAGATAATTTCGCACGATGCGGGATTTCCTTAACACGTGATTTTCTGAAAAATTTTGACGAAAGAAAATTCTCCTTTTGGTTCTCTTTAGATGCTACATGTTAAGACGTACACGCCACAACAATTCTTTTCGAGATACAACGTGTAGTTTTGGAGATACAAGCTAATTTTGTACGATGCGTTATTTCTTCTGGTAAAGAGTTTCCAATGTGTACGTATATGTCTTTACTCTGCAAAACTGTATTTCCTTATGAAGTGGTATTCTTACATATCCTTTCGAGAGAAAACTGTCCTGTGCCTTCTCTTTTGAGGCTACACACTTAGACATACACGCAACATGAAAGCTTTTCGACTTACAACGTGTTGTTTAGGAAAAACAAGATAATTTCGCACGATGCGGGATTTCCTTAAAACGTGATTTTCTGAAACATTTTGACGAAAGAAAATTCTCCTTTTGGTTCTCTTTAGATGCTACATGTTAAGACGTACACGCCACAACAATTCTTTTCGAGATACAACGTGTAGTTTTGGAGATACAAGCTAATTTTGTACTATGCGTTATTTCTTCTCGTAAAGAGTTTCCAATGCGTACGTATATGTCTTTACTCTGCAAAACTGTATTTCCTTATGAAGTGGTATTCTTACATATCCTTTCGAGAGAAAACTGTCCTGTGCCTTCTCTTTTGAGGCTACACACTTAGACATACACGCAACATGAAAGCTTTTCGACTTACAACGTGTTGTTTAGGAAAAACAAGATAATTTCGCACGATGCGGGATTTCCTTAAAACGTGATTTTCTGAAAAATGTTGACGAAAGAAAATTCTCCTTTTGGTTCTCTTTAGATGCTACATGTTAAGACGTACATGCCACAACAATTCTTTTCGAGATACAACGTGTAGTTTGGAGATACAAGCTAATTTTGTACTATGCGTTATTTCTTCTCGTAAAGAGTTTCCAATGCGTACGTATATGTCTTTACTCTGCAAAACTGTATTTCCTTATGAAGTGGTATTCTTACATATCCTTTCGAGAGAAAACTGTCCTGTGCCTTCTCTTTTGAGGCTACACACTTAGACATACACGCAACATGAAAGCTTTTCGACTTACAACGTGTTGTTTAGGAAAAACAAGATAATTTCGCACGATGCGGGATTTCCTTAACACGTGATTTTCTGAAAAATTTTGACGAAAGAAAATTCTCCTTTTGGTTCTCTTTAGATGCTACATGTTAAGACGTACACGCCACAACAATTCTTTTCGAGATACAACGTGTAGTTTTGGAGATACAAGCTAATTTTGTACTATGCGTTATTTCTTCTCGTAAAGAGTTTCCAATGCGTACGTATATGTCTTTACACTGCAAAACTGTATTTCCTTATGAAGTGGTATTCTTACATATCCTTTCGAGAGAAAACTGTCCTGTGCCTTCTCTTTTGAGGCTACACACTTAGACATACACGCAACATGAAAGCTTTTCGACTTACAACGTGTTGTTTAGGAAAAACAAGATAATTTCGCACGATGCGGGATTTCCTTAACACGTGATTTTCTGAAAAATTTTGACGAAAGAAAATTCTCCTTTTGGTTCTCTTTAGATGCTACATGTTAAGACGTACACGCCACAACAATTCTTTTCGAGATACAACGTGTAGTTTTGGAGATACTAGCTAATTTTGTACTATGCGTTATTTCTTCTTGTAAAGAGTTTCCAATGCGTACGTATATGTCTTTACTCTGCAAAACTGTATTTCCTTATGAAGTGGTATTCTTACATATCCTTTCGAGAGAAAACTGTCCTGTGCCTTCTCTTTTGAGGCTACACACTTAGACATACACGCAACATGAAAGCTTTTCGACTTACAACGTGTTGTTTAGGAAAAACAAGATAACTTCGCACGATGCGGGATTTCCTTAAAACGTGATTTTCTGAAAAATTTTGACGAAAGAAAATTCTCCTTTTGGTTCTCTTTAGATGCTACATGTTAAGACGTACACGCCACAACAATTCTTTTCGAGATACAACGTGTAGTTTTGGAGATACAAGCTAATTTTGTACTATGCGTTATTTCTACTCGTAAAGAGTTTCCAATGCGTACGTATATGTCTTTACTCTGCAAAACTGTATTTCCTTATGAAGTGGTATTCTTACATATCCTTTCGAGAGAAAACTGTCCTGTGCCTTCTCTTTTGAGGCTACACACTTAGACATACACGCAACATGAAAGCTTTTCGACTTACAACGTGTTGTTTAGGAAAAACAAGATAATTTCGCACGATGCGGGATTTCCTTAAAACGTGATTTTCTGAAAAATTTTGACGAAAGAAAATTCTCCTTTTGGTTCTCTTTAGATGCTACATGTTAAGACGTACACGCCACAACAATTCTTTTCGAGATACATCGTGTAGTTTTGGAGATACAAGCTAATTTTGTACTATGCGTTATTTCTTCTCGTAAAGAGTTTCCAATGCGTACGTATATGTCTTTACTCTGCAAAACTGTATTTCCTTATGAAGTGGTATTCTTACATATCCTTTCGAGAGAAAACTGTCCTGTGCCTTCTCTTTTGAGGCTACACACTTAGACATACACGCAACATGAAAGCTTTTCGACTTACAACGTGTTGTTTAGGAAAAACAAGATAATTTCGCACGATGCGGGATTTCCTTAAAACGTGATTTTCTGAAAAATTTTGACGAAAGGAAATTCTCCTTTTGGTTCTCTTTAGATGCTACATGTTAAGACGTACACGCCACAACAATTCTTTTCGAGATACAACGTGTAGTTTTGGAGATACAAGCTAATTTTGTACTATGCGTTATTTCTTCTCGTAAAGAGTTTCCAATGCCTACGTATATGTCTTTACTCTGCAAAACTGTATTTCCTTATGAAGTGGTATTCTTACATATCCTTTCGAGAGAAAACTGTCCTGTGCCTTCTCTTTTGAGGCTACACACTTAGACATACACGCAACATGAAAGCTTTTCGACTTACAACATGTTGTTTAGGAAAAACAAGATAATTTCGCACGATGCGGGATTTCCTTAACACGTGATTTTCTGAAAAATTTTGACGAAAGAAAATTCTCCTTTTGGTTCTCTTTAGATGCTACATGTTAAGACGTACACGCCACAACAATTCTTTTCGAGATACAACGTGTAGTTTTGGAGATACAAGCTAATTTTGTACGATGCGTTATTTCTTCTGGTAAAGAGTTTCCAATGTGTACGTATATGTCTTTACTCTGCAAAACTGTATTTCCTTATGAAGTGGTATTCTTACATATCCTTTCGAGAGAAAACTGTCCTGTGCCTTCTCTTTTGAGGCTACACACTTAGACATACACGCAACATGAAAGCTTTTCGACTTACAACGTGTTGTTTAGGAAAAACAAGATAATTTCGCACGATGCGGGATTTCCTTAAAACGTGATTTTCTGAAAATTTTGACGAAAGAAAATTCTCCTTTTGGTTCTCTTTAGATGCTACATGTTAAGACGTACACGCCACAACAATTCTTTTCGAGATACAACGTGTAGTTTTGGAGATACAAGCTAAATTTGTACGATGCGTTATTTCTTCTCGTAAAGAGTTTCCAATGCGTACGTATATGTCTTTACTCTGCAAAACTGTATTTCCTTATGAAGTGGTATTCTTACATATCCTTTCGAGAGAAAACTGTCCTGTGCCTTCTCTTTTGAGGCTACACACTTAGACATACACGCAACATGAAAGCTTTTCGACTTACAACGTGTTGTTTAGGAAAAACAAGATAATTTCGCACGATGCGGGATTTCCTTAAAACGTGATTTTCTGAAAAATTTTGACGAAAGAAAATTCTCCTTTTGGTTCTCTTTAGATGCTACATGTTAAGACGTACACGCCACAACAATTCTTTTCGAGATACAACGTGTAGTTTTGGAGATACAAGCTAATTTTGTACGATGCGTTATTTCTTCTCGTAAAGAGTTTCCAATGCGTACGTATATGTCTTTACTCTGCAAAACTGTATTTCCTTATGAAGTGGTATTCTTACATATCCTTTCGAGAGAAAACTGTCCTGTGCCTTCTCTTTTGAGGCTACACACTTAGACATACACGCAACATGAAAGCTTTTCGACTTACAACGTGTTTTTAGGAAAAACAAGATAATTTCGCACGATGCGGGATTTCCTTAAAACGTGATTTTCTGAAAAATTTTGACGAAAGAAAATTCTCCTTTTGGTTCTCTTTAGATGCTACATGTTAAGACGTACACGCCACAACAATTCTTTTCGAGATACAACGTGTAGTTTTGGAGATAAAAGCTAATTTTGTACGATGCGTTATTTCTTCTCGTAAAGAGTTTCCAATGCGTACGTATATGTCTTTACTCTGCAAAACTGTATTTCCTTATGAAGTGGTATTCTTACATATCCTTTCGAGAGAAAACTGTCCTGTGCCTTCTCTTTTGAGGCTACACACGTAGACATACACGCAACATGAAAGCTTTTCGACTTACAACGTGTTGTTTAGGAAAAACAAGATAATTTCGCACGATGCGGGATTTCCTTAAAACGTGATTTTCTGAAAAATTTTGACGAAAGAAAATTCTCCTTTTGGTTCTCTTTAGATGCTACATGTTAAGACGTACACGCCACAACAATTCTTTTCGAGATACAACGTGTAGTTTTGGAGATACAAGCTAATTTTGTACTATGCGTTATTTCTTCTCGTAAAGAGTTTCCAATGCGTACGTATATGTCTTTACTCTGCAAAACTGTATTTCCTTATGAAGTGGTATTCTTACATATCCTTTCGAGAGAAAACTGTCCTGTGCCTTCTCTTTTGAGGCTACACACTTAGACATACACGCAACATGAAAGCTTTTCGACTTACAACGTGTTGTTTAGGAAAAACAAGATAATTTCGCACGATGCGGGATTTCCTTAAAACGTGATTTTCTGAAAAATTTTGACGAAAGAAAATTCTCCTTTTGGTTCTCTTTAGATGCTACATGTTAAGACGTACATGCCACAACAATTCTTTTCGAGATACAACGTGTAGTTTTGGAGATACAAGCTAATTTTGTACTATGCGTTATTTCTTCTCGTAAAGAGTTTCTAATGCGTACGTATATGTCATTACTCTGCAAAACTGTATTTCCTTATGAAGTGGTATTCTTACATATCCTTTCGAGAGAAAACTGTCCTGTGCCTTCTCTTTTGAGGCTACACACTTAGACATACACGCAACATGAAAGCTTTTCGACTTACAACGTGTTGTTTAGGAAAAACAAGATAATTTCGCACGATGCGGGATTTCCTTAAAACGTGATTTTCTGAAAAATTTTGACGAAAGAAAATTCTCCTTTTGGTTCTCTTTAGATGCTACATGTTAAGACGTACACGCCACAACAATTCTTTTCGAGATACAACGTGTAGTTTTGGAGATACAAGCTAATTTTGTACTATGCGTTATTTCTTCTCGTAAAGAGTTTCCAATGCGTACGTATATGTCTTTACTCTGCAAAACTGTATTTCCTTATGAAGTGGTATTCTTACATATCCTTTCGAGAGAAAACTGTCCTGTGCCTTCTCTTTTGAGGCTACACACTTAGACATACACGCAACATGAAAGCTTTTCGACTTACAACGTGTTGTTTAGGAAAAACAAGATAATTTCGCACGATGCGGGATTTACTTAAAAAGTGATTTTCTGAAAAATTTTGACGAAAGAAAATTCTCCTTTTGGTTCTCTTTAGATGCTACATGTTAAGACGTACACGCCACAACAATTCTTTTCGAGATACAACGTGTAGTTTTGGCGATACAAGCTAATATTGTACGATGCGTTATTTCTTCTCGTAAAGAGTTTCCAATGCGTACGTATATGTCTTTACTCTGCAAAACTGTATTTCCTTATGAAGTGGTATTCTTACATATCCTTTCGAGAGAAAACTGTCCTGTGCCTTCTCTTTTGAGGCTACACACGTAGACATACACGCAACATGAAAGCTTTTCGACTTACAACGTGTTGTTTAGGAAAAACAAGATAATTTCGCACGATGCGGGATTTACTTAAAACGTGATTTTCTGAAAAATTTTGACGAAAGAAAATTCTCCTTTTGGTTCTCTTTAGATGCTACATGTTAAGACGTACACGCCACAACAATTCTTTTCGAGATACAACGTGTAGTTTTGGAGATACAAGCTAATTTTGTACTATGCGTTATTTCTTCTCGTAAAGAGTTTCCAATGCGTACGTATATGTCTTTACTCTGCAAAACTGTATTTCCTTATGAAGTGGTATTCTTACATATCCTTTCGAGAGAAAACTGTCCTGTGCCTTCTCTTTTGAGGCTACACACGTAGACATACACGCAACATGAAAGCTTTTCGACTTACAACGTGTTGTTTGGGAAAAACAAGATAATTTCGCACGATGCGGGATTTCCTTAAAACGTGATTTTCTGAAAAATTTTGACGAAAGAAAATTCTCCTTTTGGTTCTCTTTAGATGCTACATGTTAAGACGTACACGCCACAACAATTCTTTTCGAGATACAACGTGTAGTTTTGGAGATACAAGCTAATTTTGTACTATGCGTTATTTCTTCTCGTAAAGAGTTTCCAATGCGTATGTATATGTCTTTACTCTGCAAAACTGTATTTCCTTATGAAGTGGTATTCTTACATATCCTTTCGAGAGAAAACTGTCCTGTGCCTTCTCTTTTGAGGCTACACACTTAGACATACACGCAACATGAAAGCTTTTCGACTTACAACGTGTTGTTTAGGAAAAACAAGATAATTTCGCACGATGCGGGATTTCCTTAAAACGTGATTTTCTGAAAAATTTTGACGAAAGAAAATTCTCCTTTTGGTTCTCTTTAGATGCTACATGTTAAGACGTACACGCCACAACAATTCTTTTCGAGATACAACGTGTAGTTTTGGAGATACAAGCTAAATTTGTACGATGCGTTATTTCTTCTCGTAAAGAGTTTCCAATGCGTACGTATATGTCTTTACTCTGCAAAACTGTATTTCCTTATGAAGTGGTATTCTTACATATCCTTTCGAGAGAAAACTGTCCTGTGCCTTCTCTTTTGAGGCTACACACTTAGACATACACGCAACATGAAAGCTTTTCGACTTACAACGTGTTGTTTAGGAAAAACAAGATAATTTCGCACGATGCGGGATTTCCTTAAAACGTGATTTTCTGAAAAATTTTGACGAAAGAAAATTCTCCTTTTGGTTCTCTTTAGATGCTACATGTTAAGACGTACACGCCACAACAATTCTTTTCGAGATACAACGTGTAGTTTTGGAGATACAAGCTAATTTTGTACGATGCGTTATTTCTTCTCGTAAAGAGTTTCCAATGCGTACGTATATGTCTTTACTCTGCAAAACTGTATTTCCTTATGAAGTGGTATTCTTACATATCCTTTCGAGAGAAAACTGTCCTGTGCCTTCTCTTTTGAGGCTACACACTTAGACATACACGCAACATGAAAGCTTTTCGACTTACAACGTGTTTTTAGGAAAAACAAGATAATTTCGCACGATGCGGGATTTCCTTAAAACGTGATTTTCTGAAAAATTTTGACGAAAGAAAATTCTCCTTTTGGTTCTCTTTAGATGCTACATGTTAAGACGTACACGCCACAACAATTCTTTTCGAGATACAACGTGTAGTTTTGGAGATAAAAGCTAATTTTGTACGATGCGTTATTTCTTCTCGTAAAGAGTTTCCAAAGCGTACGTATATGTCTTTACTCTGCAAAACTGTATTTCCTTATGAAGTGGTATTCTTACATATCCTTTCGAGAGAAAACTGTCCTGTGCCTTCTCTTTTGAGGCTACACACGTAGACATACACGCAACATGAAAGCTTTTCGACTTACAACGTGTTGTTTAGGAAAAACAAGATAATTTCGCACGATGCGGGATTTCCTTAAAACGTGATTTTCTGAAAAATTTTGACGAAAGAAAATTCTCCTTTTGGTTCTCTTTAGATGCTACATGTTAAGACGTACATGCCACAACAATTCTTTTCGAGATACAACGTGTAGTTTTGGAGATACAAGCTAATTTTGTACTATGCGTTATTTCTTCTCGTAAAGAGTTTCTAATGCGTACGTATATGTCATTACTCTGCAAAACTGTATTTCCTTATGAAGTGGTATTCTTACATATCCTTTCGAGAGAAAACTGTCCTGTGCCTTCTCTTTTGAGGCTACACACTTAGACATACACGCAACATGAAAGCTTTTCGACTTACAACGTGTTGTTTAGGAAAAACAAGATAATTTCGCACGATGCGGGATTTCCTTAAAACGTGATTTTCTGAAAAATTTTGACGAAAGAAAATTCTCCTTTTGGTTCTCTTTAGATGCTACATGTTAAGACGTACACGCCACAACAATTCTTTTCGAGATACAACGTGTAGTTTTGGAGATACAAGCTAATTTTGTACGATGCGTTATTTCTTCTCGTAAAGAGTTTCCAATGTGTACGTATATGTCTTTACTCTGCAAAACTGTATTTCCTTATGAAGTGGTATTCTTACATATCCTTTCGAGAGAAAACTGTCCTGTGCCTTCTCTTTTGAGGCTACACACTTAGACATACACGCAACATGAAAGCTTTTCGACTTACAACGTGTTGTTTAGGAAAAACAAGATAATTTCGCACGATGCGGGATTTCCTTAAAACGTGATTTTCTGAAAAATTTTGACGAAAGAAAATTCTCCTTTTGGTTCTCTTTAGATGCTACATGTTAAGACGTACACGCCACAACAATTCTTTTCGAGATACAACATGTAGTTTTGGAGATACAAGCTAATTTTGTACTATGCGTTATTTCTTCTCGTAAAGAGTTTCCAATGCGTACGTATATGTCTTTACTCTGCAAAACTGTATTTCCTTATGAAGTGGTATTCTTACATATCCTTTCGAGAGAAAACTGTCCTGTGCCTTCTCTTTTGAGGCTACACACTTAGACATACACGCAACATGAAAGCTTTTCGACTTACAACGTGTTGTTTAGGAAAAACAAGATAATTTCGCACGATGCGGGATTTACTTAAAAAGTGATTTTCTGAAAAATTTTGACGAAAGAAAATTCTCCTTTTGGTTCTCTTTAGATGCTACATGTTAAGACGTACACGCCACAACAATTCTTTTCGAGATACAACGTGTAGTTTTGGCGATACAAGCTAATATTGTACGATGCGTTATTTCTTCTCGTAAAGAGTTTCCAATGCGTACGTATATGTCTTTACTCTGCAAAACTGTATTTCCTTATGAAGTGGTATTCTTACATATCCTTTCGAGAGAAAACTGTCCTGTGCCTTCTCTTTTGAGGCTACACACGTAGACATACACGCAACATGAAAGCTTTTCGACTTACAACGTGTTGTTTGGGAAAAACAAGATAATTTCGCACGATGCGGGATTTCCTTAAAACGTGATTTTCTGAAAAATTTTGACGAAAGAAAATTCTCCTTTTGGTTCTCTTTAGATGCTACATGTTAAGACGTACACGCCACAACAATTCTTTTCGAGATACAACGTGTAGTTTTGGAGATACAAGCTAATTTTGTACTATGCGTTATTTCTTCTCGTAAAGAGTTTCCAATGCGTATGTATATGTCTTTACTCTGCAAAACTGTATTTCCTTATGAAGTGGTATTCTTACATATCCTTTCGAGAGAAAACTGTCCTGTGCCTTCTCTTTTGAGGCTACACACTTAGACATACACGCAACATGAAAGCTTTTCGACTTACAACGTGTTGTTTAGGAAAAACAAGATAATTTCGCACGATGCGGGATTTCCTTAAAACGTGATTTTCTGAAAAATTTTGACGAAAGAAAATTCTCCTTTTGGTTCTCTTTAGATGCTACATGTTAAGACGTACACGCCACAACAATTCTTTTCGAGATACAACGTGTAGTTTTGGAGATACAAGCTAAATTTGTACGATGCGTTATTTCTTCTCGTAAAGAGTTTCCAATGCGTACGTATATGTCTTTACTCTGCAAAACTGTATTTCCTTATGAAGTGGTATTCTTACATATCCTTTCGAGAGAAAACTGTCCTGTGCCTTCTCTTTTGAGGCTACACACTTAGACATACACGCAACATGAAAGCTTTTCGACTTACAACGTGTTGTTTAGGAAAAACAAGATAATTTCGCACGATGCGGGATTTCCTTAAAACGTGATTTTCTGAAAAATTTTGACGAAAGAAAATTCTCCTTTTGGTTCTCTTTAGATGCTACATGTTAAGACGTACACGCCACAACAATTCTTTTCGAGATACAACGTGTAGTTTTGGAGATACAAGCTAATTTTGTACGATGCGTTATTTCTTCTCGTAAAGAGTTTCCAATGCGTACGTATATGTCTTTACTCTGCAAAACTGTATTTCCTTATGAAGTGGTATTCTTACATATCCTTTCGAGAGAAAACTGTCCTGTGCCTTCTCTTTTGAGGCTACACACTTAGACATACACGCAACATGAAAGCTTTTCGACTTACAACGTGTTTTTAGGAAAAACAAGATAATTTCGCACGATGCGGGATTTCCTTAAAACGTGATTTTCTGAAAAATTTTGACGAAAGAAAATTCTCCTTTTGGTTCTCTTTAGATGCTACATGTTAAGACGTACACGCCACAACAATTCTTTTCGAGATACAACGTGTAGTTTTGGAGATAAAAGCTAATTTTGTACGATGCGTTATTTCTTCTCGTAAAGAGTTTCCAAAGCGTACGTATATGTCTTTACTCTGCAAAACTGTATTTCCTTATGAAGTGGTATTCTTACATATCCTTTCGAGAGAAAACTGTCCTGTGCCTTCTCTTTTGAGGCTACACACGTAGACATACACGCAACATGAAAGCTTTTCGACTTACAACGTGTTGTTTAGGAAAAACAAGATAATTTCGCACGATGCGGGATTTCCTTAAAACGTGATTTTCTGAAAAATATTGACGAAAGAAAATTCTCCTTTTGGTTCTCTTTAGATGCTACATGTTAAGACGTACACGCCACAACAATTCTTTTCGAGATACAACGTGTAGTTTTGGAGATACAAGCTAATTTTGTACTATGCGTTATTTCTTCTCGTAAAGAGTTTCCAATGCGTACGTATATGTCTTTACTCTGCAAAACTGTATTTCCTTATGAAGTGGTATTCTTACATATCCTTTCGAGAGAAAACTGTCCTGTGCCTTCTCTTTTGAGGCTACACACTTAGACATACACGCAACATGAAAGCTTTTCGACTTACAACGTGTTGTTTAGGAAAAACAAGATAATTTCGCACGATGCGGGATTTCCTTAAAACGTGATTTTCTGAAAAATTTTGACGAAAGAAAATTCTCCTTTTGGTTCTCTTTAGATGCTACATGTTAAGACGTACACGCCACAACAATTCTTTTCGAGATACAACGTGTAGTTTTGGAGATACAAGCTAATTTTGTACGATGCGTTATTTCTTCTTGTAAAGAGTTTCCAATGCGTACGTATATGTCTTTACTCTGCAAAACTGTATTTCCTTATGAAGTGGTATTCTTACATATCCTTTCGAGAGAAAACTGTCCTGTGCCTTCTCTTTTGAGGCTACACACTTAGACATACACGCAACATGAAAGCTTTTCGACTTACAACGTGTTTTTAGGAAAAACAAGATAATTTCGCACGATGCGGGATTTCCTTAAAACGTGATTTTCTGAAAAATTTTGACGAAAGAAAATTCTCCTTTTGGTTCTCTTTAGATGCTACATGTTAAGACGTACACGCCACAACAATTCTTTTCGAGATACAACGTGTAGTTTTGGAGATAAAAGCTAATTTTGTACGATGCGTTATTTCTTCTCGTAAAGAGTTTCCAATGCGTACGTATATGTCTTTACTCTGCAAAACTGTATTTCCTTATGAAGTGGTATTCTTACATATCCTTTCGAGAGAAAACTGTCCTGTGCCTTCTCTTTTGAGGCTACACACGTAGACATACACGCAACATGAAAGCTTTTCGACTTACAACGTGTTGTTTAGGAAAAACAAGATAATTTCGCACGATGCGGGATTTACTTAAAAAGTGATTTTCTGAAAAATTTTGACGAAAGAAAATTCTCCTTTTGGTTCTCTTTAGATGCTACATGTTAAGACGTACACGCCACAACAATTCTTTTCGAGATACAACGTGTAGTTTTGGCGATACAAGCTAATATTGTACGATGCGTTATTTCTTCTCGTAAAGAGTTTCCAATGCGTACGTATATGTCTTTACTCTGCAAAACTGTATTTCCTTATGAAGTGGTATTCTTACATATCCTTTCGAGAGAAAACTGTCCTGTGCCTTCTCTTTTGAGGCTACACACGTAGACATACACGCAACATGAAAGCTTTTCGACTTACAACGTGTTGTTTGGGAAAAACAAGATAATTTCGCACGATGCGGGATTTCCTTAAAACGTGATTTTCTGAAAAATTTTGACGAAAGAAAATTCTCCTTTTGGTTCTCTTTAGATGCTACATGTTAAGACGTACACGCCACAACAATTCTTTTCGAGATACAACGTGTAGTTTTGGAGATACAAGCTAATTTTGTACTATGCGTTATTTCTTCTCGTAAAGAGTTTCCAATGCGTATGTATATGTCTTTACTCTGCAAAACTGTATTTCCTTATGAAGTGGTATTCTTACATATCCTTTCGAGAGAAAACTGTCCTGTGCCTTCTCTTTTGAGGCTACACACTTAGACATACACGCAACATGAAAGCTTTTCGACTTACAACGTGTTGTTTAGGAAAAACAAGATAATTTCGCACGATGCGGGATTTCCTTAAAACGTGATTTTCTGAAAAATTTTGACGAAAGAAAATTCTCCTTTTGGTTCTCTTTAGATGCTACATGTTAAGACGTACACGCCACAACAATTCTTTTCGAGATACAACGTGTAGTTTTGGAGATACAAGCTAAATTTGTACGATGCGTTATTTCTTCTCGTAAAGAGTTTCCAATGCGTACGTATATGTCTTTACTCTGCAAAACTGTATTTCCTTATGAAGTGGTATTCTTACATATCCTTTCGAGAGAAAACTGTCCTGTGCCTTCTCTTTTGAGGCTACACACTTAGACATACACGCAACATGAAAGCTTTTCGACTTACAACGTGTTGTTTAGGAAAAACAAGATAATTTCGCACGATGCGGGATTTCCTTAAAACGTGATTTTCTGAAAAATTTTGACGAAAGAAAATTCTCCTTTTGGTTCTCTTTAGATGCTACATGTTAAGACGTACACGCCACAACAATTCTTTTCGAGATACAACGTGTAGTTTTGGAGATACAAGCTAATTTTGTACGATGCGTTATTTCTTCTCGTAAAGAGTTTCCAATGCGTACGTATATGTCTTTACTCTGCAAAACTGTATTTCCTTATGAAGTGGTATTCTTACATATCCTTTCGAGAGAAAACTGTCCTGTGCCTTCTCTTTTGAGGCTACACACTTAGACATACACGCAACATGAAAGCTTTTCGACTTACAACGTGTTTTTAGGAAAAACAAGATAATTTCGCACGATGCGGGATTTCCTTAAAACGTGATTTTCTGAAAAATTTTGACGAAAGAAAATTCTCCTTTTGGTTCTCTTTAGATGCTACATGTTAAGACGTACACGCCACAACAATTCTTTTCGAGATACAACGTGTAGTTTTGGAGATAAAAGCTAATTTTGTACGATGCGTTATTTCTTCTCGTAAAGAGTTTCCAAAGCGTACGTATATGTCTTTACTCTGCAAAACTGTATTTCCTCATGAAGTGGTATTCTTACATATCCTTTCGAGAGAAAACTGTCCTGTGCCTTCTCTTTTGAGGCTACACACGTAGACATACACGCAACATGAAAGCTTTTCGACTTACAACGTGTTGTTTAGGAAAAACAAGATAATTTCGCACGATGCGGGATTTCCTTAAAACGTGATTTTCTGAAAAATATTGACGAAAGAAAATTCTCCTTTTGGTTCTCTTTAGATGCTACATGTTAAGACGTACACGCCACAACAATTCTTTTCGAGATACAACGTGTAGTTTTGGAGATACAAGCTAATTTTGTACTATGCGTTATTTCTTCTCGTAAAGAGTTTCCAATGCGTACGTATATGTCTTTACTCTGCAAAACTGTATTTCCTTATGAAGTGGTATTCTTACATATCCTTTCGAGAGAAAACTGTCCTGTGCCTTCTCTTTTGAGGCTACACACTTAGACATACACGCAACATGAAAGCTTTTCGACTTACAACGTGTTGTTTAGGAAAAACAAGATAATTTCGCACGATGCGGGATTTCCTTAAAACGTGATTTTCTGAAAAATTTTGACGAAAGAAAATTCTCCTTTTGGTTCTCTTTAGATGCTACATGTTAAGACGTACACGCCACAACAATTCTTTTCGAGATACAACGTGTAGTTTTGGAGATACAAGCTAATTTTGTACGATGCGTTATTTCTTCTTGTAAAGAGTTTCCAATGCGTACGTATATGTCTTTACTCTGCAAAACTGTATTTCCTTATGAAGTGGTATTCTTACATATCCTTTCGAGAGAAAACTGTCCTGTGCCTTCTCTTTTGAGGCTACACACTTAGACATACACGCAACATGAAAGCTTTTCGACTTACAACGTGTTTTTAGGAAAAACAAGATAATTTCGCACGATGCGGGATTTCCTTAAAACGTGATTTTCTGAAAAATTTTGACGAAAGAAAATTCTCCTTTTGGTTCTCTTTAGATGCTACATGTTAAGACGTACACGCCACAACAATTCTTTTCGAGATACAACGTGTAGTTTTGGAGATAAAAGCTAATTTTGTACGATGCGTTATTTCTTCTCGTAAAGAGTTTCCAATGCGTACGTATATGTCTTTACTCTGCAAAACTGTATTTCCTTATGAAGTGGTATTCTTACATATCCTTTCGAGAGAAAACTGTCCTGTGCCTTCTCTTTTGAGGCTACACACGTAGACATACACGCAACATGAAAGCTTTTCGACTTACAACGTGTTGTTTAGGAAAAACAAGATAATTTCGCACGATGCGGGATTTCCTTAAAACGTGATTTTCTGAAAAATTTTGACGAAAGAAAATTCTCCTTTTGGTTCTCTTTAGATGCTACATGTTAAGACGTACACGCCACAACAATTCTTTTCGAGATACAACGTGTAGTTTTGGAGATAAAAGCTAATTTTGTACGATGCGTTATTTCTTCTCGTAAAGAGTTTCCAATGCGTACGTATATGTCTTTACTCTGCAAAACTGTATTTCCTTATGAAGTGGTATTCTTACATATCCTTTCGAGAGAAAACTGTCCTGTGCCTTCTCTTTTGAGGCTACACACTTAGACATACACGCAACATGAAAGCTTTTCGACTTACAACGTGTTGTTTAGGAAAAACAAGATAATTTCGCACGATGCGGGATTTCCTTAAAACGTGATTTTCTGAAAAATTTTGACGAAAGAAAATTCTCCTTTTGGTTCTCTTTAGATGCTACATGTTAAGACGTACACGCCACAACAATTCTTTTCGAGATACAACGTGTAGTTTTGGAGATACAAGCTAAATTTGTACGATGCGTTATTTCTTCTCGTAAAGAGTTTCCAATGCGTACGTATATGTCTTTACTCTGCAAAACTGTATTTCCTTATGAAGTGGTATTCTTACATATCCTTTCGAGAGAAAACTGTCCTGTGCCTTCTCTTTTGAGGCTACACACTTAGACATACACGCAACATGAAAGCTTTTCGACTTACAACGTGTTGTTTAGGAAAAACAAGATAATTTCGCACGATGCGGGATTTCCTTAAAACGTGATTTTCTGAAAAATTTTGACGAAAGAAAATTCTCCTTTTGGTTCTCTTTAGATGCTACATGTTAAGACGTACACGCCACAACAATTCTTTTCGAGATACAACGTGTAGTTTTGGAGATACAAGCTAATTTTGTACGATGCGTTATTTCTTCTCGTAAAGAGTTTCCAATGCGTACGTATATGTCTTTACTCTGCAAAACTGTATTTCCTTATGAAGTGGTATTCTTACATATCCTTTCGAGAGAAAACTGTCCTGTGCCTTCTCTTTTGAGGCTACACACTTAGACATACACGCAACATGAAAGCTTTTCGACTTACAACGTGTTTTTAGGAAAAACAAGATAATTTCGCACGATGCGGGATTTCCTTAAAACGTGATTTTCTGAAAAATTTTGACGAAAGAAAATTCTCCTTTTGGTTCTCTTTAGATGCTACATGTTAAGACGTACATGCCACAACAATTCTTTTCCAGATACAACGTGTAGTTTTGGAGATAAAAGCTAATTTTGTACGATGCGTTATTTCTTCTCGTAAAGAGTTTCCAAAGCGTACGTATATGTCTTTACTCTGCAAAACTGTATTTCCTTATGAAGTGGTATTCTTACATATCCTTTCGAGAGAAAACTGTCCTGTGCCTTCTCTTTTGAGGCTACACACGTAGACATACACGCAACATGAAAGCTTTTCGACTTACAACGTGTTGTTTAGGAAAAACAAGATAATTTCGCACGATGCGGGATTTCCTTAAAACGTGATTTTCTGAAAAATTTTGACGAAAGAAAATTCTCCTTTTGGTTCTCTTTAGATGCTACATGTTAAGACGTACACGCCACAACAATTCTTTTCGAGATACAACGTGTAGTTTTGGAGATACAAGCTAATTTTGTACTATGCGTTATTTCTTCTCGTAAAGAGTTTCCAATGCGTACGTATATGTCTTTACTCTGCAAAACTGTATTTCCTTATGAAGTGGTATTCTTACATATCCTTTCGAGAGAAAACTGTCCTGTGCCTTCTCTTTTGAGGCTACACACTTAGACATACACGCAACATGAAAGCTTTTCGACTAACAACGTGTTGTTTAGGAAAAACAAGATAATTTCGCACGATGCGGGATTTCCTTAAAACGTGATTTTCTGAAAAATTTTGACGAAAGAAAATTCTCCTTTTGGTTCTCTTTAGATGCTACATGTTAAGACGTACACGCCACAACAATTCTTTTCGAGATACAACGTGTAGTTTTGGAGATACAAGCTAATTTTGTACGATGCGTTATTTCTTCTCGTAAAGAGTTTCCAATGCCTACGTATATGTCTTTACTCTGCAAAACTGTATTTCCTTATGAAGTGGTATTCTTACATATCCTTTCGAGAGAAAACTGTCCTGTGCCTTCTCTTTTGAGGCTACACACTTAGACATACACGCAACATGAAAGCTTTTCGACTTACAACGTGTTGTTTAGGAAAAACAAGATAATTTCGCACGATGCGGGATTTCCTTAAAACGTGATTTTCTGAAAAATTTTGACGAAAGAAAATTCTCCTTTTGGTTCTCTTTAGATGCTACATGTTAAGACGTACATGCCACAACAATTCTTTTCGAGATACAACGTGTAGTTTTGGAGATACAAGCTAATTTTGTACTATGCGTTATTTCTTCTCGTAAAGAGTTTCCAATGCGTACGTATATGTCTTTACTCTGCAAAACTGTATTTCCTTATGAAGTGGTATTCTCACATATCCTTTCGAGAGAAAACTGTCCTGTGCCTTCTCTTTTGAGGCTACACACTTAGACATACACGCAACATGAAAGCTTTTCGACTTACAACGTGTTTTTTAGGAAAAACAAGATAATTTCGCATGATGCGGGATTTCCTTAAAACGTGATTTTCTGAAAAATTTTGACGAAAGAAAATTCTCCTTTTGGTTCTCTTTAGATGCTACATGTTAAGACGTACACGCCACAACAATTCTTTTCGAGATACAACGTGTAGTTTTGGAGATACAAGCTAATTTTGTACGATGCGTTATTTCTTCTCGTAAAGAGTTTCCAATGCGTACGTATATGTCTTTACTCTGCAAAACTGTATTTCCTTATGAAGTGGTATTCTTACATATCCTTTCGAGAGAAAACTGTCCTGTGCCTTCTCTTTTGAGGCTACACACTTAGACATACACGCAACATGAAAGCTTTTCGACTTACAACGTGTTTTTAGGAAAAACAAGATAATTTCGCACGATGCGGGATTTCCTTAAAACGTGATTTTCTGAAAAATTTTGACGAAAGAAAATTCTCCTTTTGGTTCTCTTTAGATGCTACATGTTAAGACGTACACGCCACAACAATTCTTTTCGAGATACAACGTGTAGTTTTGGAGATACAAGCTAATTTTGTACGATGCGTTATTTCTTCTCGTAAAGAGTTTCCAATGCGTACGTATATGTCTTTACTCTGCAAAACTGTATTTCCTTATGAAGTGGTATTCTTACATATCCTTTCGAGAGAAAACTGTCCTGTGCCTTCTCTTTTGAGGCTACACACTTAGACATACACGCAACATGAAAGCTTTTCGACTTACAACGTGTTTTTAGGAAAAACAAGATAATTTCGCACGATGCGGGATTTCCTTAAAACGTGATTTTCTGAAAAATTTTGACGAAAGAAAATTCTCCTTTTGGTTCTCTTTAGATGCTACATGTTAAGACGTACACGCCACAACAATTCTTTTCGAGATACAACGTGTAGTTTTGGAGATAAAAGCTAATTTTGTACGATGCGTTATTTCTTCTCGTAAAGAGTTTCCAAAGCGTACGTATATGTCTTTACTCTGCAAAACTGTATTTCCTTATGAAGTGGTATTCTTACATATCCTTTCGAGAGAAAACTGTCCTGTGCCTTCTCTTTTGAGGCTACACACGTAGACATACACGCAACATGAAAGCTTTTCGACTTACAACGTGTTGTTTAGGAAAAACAAGATAATTTCGCACGATGCGGGATTTCCTTAAAACGTGATTTTCTGAAAAATTTTGACGAAAGAAAATTCTCCTTTTGGTTCTCTTTAGATGCTACATGTTAAGACGTACACGCCACAACAATTCTTTTCGAGATACAACGTGTAGTTTTGGAGATACAAGCTAATTTTGTACTATGCGTTATTTCTTCTCGTAAAGAGTTTCCAATGCGTACGTATATGTCTTTACTCTGCAAAACTGTATTTCCTTATGAAGTGGTATTCTTACATATCCTTTCGAGAGAAAACTGTCCTGTGCCTTCTCTTTTGAGGCTACACACTTAGACATACACGCAACATGAAAGCTTTTCGACTAACAACGTGTTGTTTAGGAAAAACAAGATAATTTCGCACGATGCGGGATTTCCTTAAAACGTGATTTTCTGAAAAATTTTGACGAAAGAAAATTCTCCTTTTGGTTCTCTTTAGATGCTACATGTTAAGACGTACACGCCACAACAATTCTTTTCGAGATACAACGTGTAGTTTTGGAGATACAAGCTAATTTTGTACGATGCGTTATTTCTTCTCGTAAAGAGTTTCCAATGCGTACGTATATGTCTTTACTCTGCAAAACTGTATTTCCTTATGAAGTGGTATTCTTACATATCCTTTCGAGAGAAAACTGTCCTGTGCCTTCTCTTTTGAGGCTACACACGTAGACATACACGCAACATGAAAGCTTTTCGACTTACAACGTGTTGTTTAGGAAAAACAAGATAATTTCGCACGATGGGGGATTTCCTTAAAACGTGATTTTCTGAAAAATTTTGACGAAAGAAAATTCTCCTTTTGGTTCTCTTTAGATGCTACATGTTAAGACGTACATGCCACAACAATTCTTTTCGAGATACAACGTGTAGTTTTGGAGATACAAGCTAATTTTGTACTATGCGTTATTTCTTCTCGTAAAGAGTTTCCAATGCGTACGTATATGTCTTTACTCTGCAAAACTGTATTTCCTTATGAAGTGGTATTCTCACATATCCTTTCGAGAGAAAACTGTCCTGTGCCTTCTCTTTTGAGGCTACACACTTAGACATACACGCAACATGAAAGCTTTTCGACTTACAACGTGTTTTTTAGGAAAAACAAGATAATTTCGCATGATGCGGGATTTCCTTAAAACGTGATTTTCTGAAAAATTTTGACGAAAGAAAATTCTCCTTTTGGTTCTCTTTAGATGCTACATGTTAAGACGTACACGCCACAACAATTCTTTTCGAGATACAACGTGTAGTTTTGGAGATACAAGCTAATTTTGTACGATGCGTTATTTCTTCTCGTAAAGAGTTTCCAATGCGTACGTATATGTCTTTACTCTGCAAAACTGTATTTCCTTATGAAGTGGTATTCTTACATATCCTTTCGAGAGAAAACTGTCCTGTGCCTTCTCTTTTGAGGCTACACACTTAGACATACACGCAACATGAAAGCTTTTCGACTTACAACGTGTTTTTAGGAAAAACAAGATAATTTCGCACGATGCGGGATTTCCTTAAAACGTGATTTTCTGAAAAATTTTGACGAAAGAAAATTCTCCTTTTGGTTCTCTTTAGATGCTACATGTTAAGACGTACACGCCACAACAATTCTTTTCGAGATACAACGTGTAGTTTTGGAGATACAAGCTAATTTTGTACGATGCGTTATTTCTTCTCGTAAAGAGTTTCCAATGCGTACGTATATGTCTTTACTCTGCAAAACTGTATTTCCTTATGAAGTGGTATTCTTACATATCCTTTCGAGAGAAAACTGTCCTGTGCCTTCTCTTTTGAGGCTACACACGTAGACATACACGCAACATGAAAGCTTTTCGACTTACAACGTGTTGTTTAGGAAAAACAAGATAATTTCGCACGATGCGGGATTTCCTTAAAACGTGATTTTCTGAAAAATTTTGACGAAAGAAAATTCTCCTTTTGGTTCTCTTTAGATGCTACATGTTAAGACGTACATGCCACAACAATTCTTTTCGAGATACAACGTGTAGTTTTGGAGATACAAGCTAATTTTGTACTATGCGTTATTTCTTCTCGTAAAGAGTTTCCAATGCGTACGTATATGTCTTTACTCTGCAAAACTGTATTTCCTTATGAAGTGGTATTCTCACATATCCTTTCGAGAGAAAACTGTCCTGTGCCTTCTCTTTTGAGGCTACACACTTAGACATACACGCAACATGAAAGCTTTTCGACTTACAACGTGTTTTTAGGAAAAACAAGATAATTTCGCACGATGCGGGATTTCCTTAAAACGTGATTTTCTGAAAAATTTTGACGAAAGAAAATTCTCCTTTTGGTTCTCTTTAGATGCTACATGTTAAGACGTACACGCCACAACAATTCTTTTCGAGATACAACGTGTAGTTTTGGAGATAAAAGCTAATTTTGTACGATGCGTTATTTCTTCTCGTAAAGAGTTTCCAATGCGTACGTATATGTCTTTACTCTGCAAAACTGTATTTCCTTATGAAGTGGTATTCTTACATATCCTTTCGAGAGAAAACTGTCCTGTGCCTTCTCTTTTGAGGCTACACACTTAGACATACACGCAACAAGAAAGCTTTTCGACTTACAACGTGTTGTTTAGGAAAAACAAGATAATTTCGCACGATGCGGGATTTCCTTAAAACGTGATTTTCTGAAAAATTTTGACGAAAGAAAATTCTCCTTTTGGTTCTCTTTAGATGCTACATGTTAAGACGTACACGCCACAACAATTCTTTTCGAGATACAACGTGTAGTTTTGGAGATACAAGCTAATTTTGTACTATGCGTTATTTCTTCTCGTAAAGCGTTTCCAATGCGTACGTATATGTCTTTACTCTGCAAAACTGTATTTCCTTATGAAGTGGTATTCTTACATATCCTTTCGAAAGAAAACTGTCCTGTGCCTTCTCTTTTGAGGCTACACACGTAGACATACACGCAACAAGAAAGCTTTTCGACTTACAACGTGTTGTTTAGGAAGAACAAGATAATTTCGCACGATGCGGGATTTCCTTAAAACGTGATTTTCTGAAAAATTTTGACGAAAGAAAATTCTCCTTTTGGTTCTCTTTAGATGCTACATGTTAAGACGTACACGCCACAACAATTCTTTTCGAGATACAACGTGTAGTTTTGGAGATACAAGCTAATTTTGTACTATGCGTTATTTCTTCTCGTAAAGAGTTTCCAATGCGTACGTATATGTCTTTACTCTGCAAAACTGTATTTCCTCATGAAGTGGTATTCTTACATATCCTTTCGAGAGAAAACTGTCCTGTGCCTTCTCTTTTGAGGCTACACACATAGACATACACGCAACATGAAAGCTTTTCGACTTACAACGTGTTGTTTAGGAAAAACAAGATAATTTCGCACGATGCGGGATTTCCTTAAAACGTGATTTTCTGAAAAATTTTGACGAAAGAAAATTCTCCTTTTGGTTCTCTTTAGATGCTACATGTTAAGACGTACACGCCACAACAATTCTTTTCGAGATACAACGTGTAGTTTTGGAGATACAAGCTAATTTTGTACGATGCGTTATTTCTTCTCGTAAAGAGTTTCCAATGCGTACGTATATGTCTTTACTCTGCAAAACTGTATTTCCTTATGAAGTGGTATTCTTACATATCCTTTCGAGAGAAAACTGTCCTGTGCCTTCTCTTTTGAGGCTACACACGTAGACATACACGCAACATGAAAGCTTTTCGACTTACAACGTGTTGTTTAGGAAAAACAAGATAATTTCGCACGATGCGGGATTTCCTTAAAACGTGATTTTCTGAAAAATTTTGACGAAAGAAAATTCTCCTTTTGGTTCTCTTTAGATGCTACATGTTAAAACGTACACGCCACAACAATTCTTTTCGAGATACAACGTGTAGTTTTGGAGATACAAGCTAATTTTGTACGATGCGTTATTTCTTCTCGTAAAGAGTTTCCAATGCGTACGTATATGTCTTTACTCTGCAAAACTGTATTTCCTTATGAAGTGGTATTCTTACATATCCTTTCGAGAGAAAACTGTCCTGTGCCTTCTCTTTTGAGGCTACACACTTAGACATACACGCAACATGAAAGCTTTTCGACTTACAACGTGTTGTTTAGGAAAAACAAGATAATTTCGCACGATGCGGGATTTCCTTAAAACGTGATTTTCTGAAAAATTTTGACGAAAGAAAATTCTCCTTTTGGTTCTCTTTAGATGCTACATGTTAAGACGTACACGCCACAACAATTCTTTTCGAGATACAACGTGTAGTTTTGGAGATACAAGCTAATTTTGTACGATGCGTTATTTCTTCTCGTAAAGAGTTTCCAATGCGTACGTATATGTCTTTACTCTGCAAAACTGTATTTCCTTATGAAGTGGTATTCTTACATATCCTTTCGAGAGAAAACTGTCCTGTGCCTTCTCTTTTGAGGCTACACACTTAGACATACACGCAACATGAAAGCTTTTCGACTTACAACGTGTTGTTTAGGAAAAACAAGATAATTTCGCACGATGCGGGATTTCCTTAAAACGTGATTTTCTGAAAAATTTTGACGAAAGAAAATTCTCCTTTTGGTTCTCTTTAGATGCTACATGTTAAGACGTACACGCCACAACAATTCTTTTCGAGATACAACGTGTAGTTTTGGAGATACAAGCTAATTTTGTACGATGCGTTATTTCTTCTCGTAAAGAGTTTCCAATGCGTACGTATATGTCTTTACTCTGCAAAACTGTATTTCCTTATGAAGTGGTATTCTTACATATCCTTTCGAGAGAAAACTGTCCTGTGCCTTCTCTTTTGAGGCTACACACTTAGACATACACGCAACATGAAAGCTTTTCGACTTACAACGTGTTGTTTAGGAAAAACAAGATAATTTCGCACGATGCGGGATTTCCTTAAAACGTGATTTTCTGAAAAATTTTGACGAAAGAAAATTCTCCTTTTGGTTCTCTTTAGATGCTACATGTTAAGACGTACACGCCACAACAATTGTTTTCGAGATACAACGTGTAGTTTTGGAGATACAAGCTAATTTTGTACGATGCGTTATTTCTTCTCGTAAAGAGTTTCCAATGCGTACGTATATGTCTTTACTCTGCAAAACTGTATTTCCTTATGAAGTGGTATTCTTACATATCCTTTCGAGAGAAAACTGTCCTGTGCCTTCTCTTTTGAGGCTACACACTTAGACATACACGCAACATGAAAGCTTTTCGACTTACAACGTGTTGTTTAGGAAAAACAAGATAATTTCGCACGATGCGGGATTTCCTTAAAACGTGATTTTCTGAAAAATTTTGACGAAAGAAAATTCTCCTTTTGGTTCTCTTAGATGCTACATGTTAAGACGTACACGCCACAACAATTCTTTTCGAGATACAACGTGTAGTTTTGGAGATACAAGCTAATTTTGTACGATGCGTTATTTCTTCTCGTAAAGAGTTTCCAATGCGTACGTATATGTCTTTACTCTGCAAAACTGTATTTCCTTATGAAGTGGTATTCTTACATATCCTTTCGAGAGAAAACTGTCCTGTGCCTTCTCTTTTGAGGCTACACACTTAGACATACACGCAACATGAAAGCTTTTCGACTTACAACGTGTTTTTAGGAAAAACAAGATAATTTCGCACGATGCGGGATTTCCTTAAAACGTGATTTTCTGAAAAATTTTGACGAAAGAAAATTCTCCTTTTGGTTCTCTTTAGATGCTACATGTTAAGACGTACACGCCACAACAATTCTTTTCGAGATACAACGTGTAGTTTTGGAGATAAAAGCTAATTTTGTACGATGCGTTATTTCTTCTCGTAAAGAGTTTCCAATGCGTACGTATATGTCTTTACTCTGCAAAACTGTATTTCCTTATGAAGTGGTATTCTTACATATCCTTTCGAGAGAAAACTGTCCTGTGCCTTCTCTTTTGAGGCTACACACTTAGACATACACGCAACAAGAAAGCTTTTCGACTTACAACGTGTTGTTTAGGAAAAACAAGATAATTTCGCACGATGCGGGATTTCCTTAAAACGTGATTTTCTGAAAAATTTTGACGAAAGAAAATTCTCCTTTTGGTTCTCTTTAGATGCTACATGTTAAGACGTACACGCCACAACAATTCTTTTCGAGATACAACGTGTAGTTTTGGAGATACAAGCTAATTTTGTACTATGCGTTATTTCTTCTCGTAAAGCGTTTCCAATGCGTACGTATATGTCTTTACTCTGCAAAACTGTATTTCCTTATGAAGTGGTATTCTTACATATCCTTTCGAAAGAAAACTGTCCTGTGCCTTCTCTTTTGAGGCTACACACGTAGACATACACGCAACAAGAAAGCTTTTCGACTTACAACGTGTTGTTTAGGAAGAACAAGATAATTTCGCACGATGCGGGATTTCCTTAAAACGTGATTTTCTGAAAAATTTTGACGAAAGAAAATTCTCCTTTTGGTTCTCTTTAGATGCTACATGTTAAGACGTACACGCCACAACAATTCTTTTCGAGATACAACGTGTAGTTTTGGAGATACAAGCTAATTTTGTACTATGCGTTATTTCTTCTCGTAAAGAGTTTCCAATGCGTACGTATATGTCTTTACTCTGCAAAACTGTATTTCCTCATGAAGTGGTATTCTTACATATCCTTTCGAGAGAAAACTGTCCTGTGCCTTCTCTTTTGAGGCTACACACATAGACATACACGCAACATGAAAGCTTTTCGACTTACAACGTGTTGTTTAGGAAAAACAAGATAATTTCGCACGATGCGGGATTTCCTTAAAACGTGATTTTCTGAAAAATTTTGACGAAAGAAAATTCTCCTTTTGGTTCTCTTTAGATGCTACATGTTAAGACGTACACGCCACAACAATTCTTTTCGAGATACAACATGTAGTTTTGGAGATACAAGCTAATTTTGTACGATGCGTTATTTCTTCTCGTAAAGAGTTTCCAATGCGTACGTATATGTCTTTACTCTGCAAAACTGTATTTCCTTATGAAGTGGTATTCTTACATATCCTTTCGAGAGAAAACTGTCCTGTGCCTTCTCTTTTGAGGCTACACACGTAGACATACACGCAACATGAAAGCTTTTCGACTTACAACGTGTTGTTTAGGAAAAACAAGATAATTTCGCACGATGCGGGATTTCCTTAAAACGTGATTTTCTGAAAAATTTTGACGAAAGAAAATTCTCCTTTTGGTTCTCTTTAGATGCTACATGTTAAAACGTACACGCCACAACAATTCTTTTCGAGATACAACGTGTAGTTTTGGAGATACAAGCTAATTTTGTACGATGCGTTATTTCTTCTCGTAAAGAGTTTCCAATGCGTACGTATATGTCTTTACTCTGCAAAACTGTATTTCCTTATGAAGTGGTATTCTTACATATCCTTTCGAGAGAAAACTGTCCTGTGCCTTCTCTTTTGAGGCTACACACTTAGACATACACGCAACATGAAAGCTTTTCGACTTACAACGTGTTGTTTAGGAAAAACAAGATAATTTCGCACGATGCGGGATTTCCTTAAAACGTGATTTTCTGAAAAATTTTGACGAAAGAAAATTCTCCTTTTGGTTCTCTTTAGATGCTACATGTTAAGACGTACACGCCACAACAATTCTTTTCGAGATACAACGTGTAGTTTTGGAGATACAAGCTAATTTTGTACGATGCGTTATTTCTTCTCGTAAAGAGTTTCCAATGCGTACGTATATGTCTTTACTCTGCAAAACTGTATTTCCTTATGAAGTGGTATTCTTACATATCCTTTCGAGAGAAAACTGTCCTGTGCCTTCTCTTTTGAGGCTACACACTTAGACATACACGCAACATGAAAGCTTTTCGACTTACAACGTGTTGTTTAGGAAAAACAAGATAATTTCGCACGATGCGGGATTTCCTTAAAACGTGATTTTCTGAAAAATTTTGACGAAAGAAAATTCTCCTTTTGGTTCTCTTTAGATGCTACATGTTAAGACGTACACGCCACAACAATTCTTTTCGAGATACAACGTGTAGTTTTGGAGATACAAGCTAATTTTGTACGATGCGTTATTTCTTCTCGTAAAGAGTTTCCAATGCGTACGTATATGTCTTTACTCTGCAAAACTGTATTTCCTTATGAAGTGGTATTCTTACATATCCTTTCGAGAGAAAACTGTCCTGTGCCTTCTCTTTTGAGGCTACACACTTAGACATACACGCAACATGAAAGCTTTTCGACTTACAACGTGTTGTTTAGGAAAAACAAGATAATTTCGCACGATGCGGGATTTCCTTAAAACGTGATTTTCTGAAAAATTTTGACGAAAGAAAATTCTCCTTTTGGTTCTCTTTAGATGCTACATGTTAAGACGTACACGCCACAACAATTCTTTTCGAGATACAACGTGTAGTTTTGGAGATACAAGCTAATTTTGTACGATGCGTTATTTCTTCTCGTAAAGAGTTTCCAATGCGTACGTATATGTCTTTACTCTGCAAAACTGTATTTCCTTATGAAGTGGTATTCTTACATATCCTTTCGAGAGAAAACTGTCCTGTGCCTTCTCTTTTGAGGCTACACACTTAGACATACACGCAACATGAAAGCTTTTCGACTTACAACGTGTTGTTTAGGAAAAACAAGATAATTTCGCACGATGCGGGATTTCCTTAAAACGTGATTTTCTGAAAAATTTTGACGAAAGAAAATTCTCCTTTTGGTTCTCTTAGATGCTACATGTTAAGACGTACACGCCACAACAATTCTTTTCGAGATACAACGTGTAGTTTTGGAGATACAAGCTAATTTTGTACGATGCGTTATTTCTTCTCGTAAAGAGTTTCCAATGCGTACGTATATGTCTTTACTCTGCAAAACTGTATTTCCTTATGAAGTGGTATTCTTACATATCCTTTCGAGAGAAAACTGTCCTGTGCCTTCTCTTTTGAGGCTACACACTTAGACATACACGCAACATGAAAGCTTTTCGACTTACAACGTGTTGTTTAGGAAAAACAAGATAATTTCGCACGATGCGGGATTTCCTTAAAACGTGATTTTCTGAAAAATTTTGACGAAAGAAAATTCTCCTTTTGGTTCTCTTTAGATGCTACATGTTAAGACGTACACGCCACAACAATTCTTTTCGAGATACAACGTGTAGTTTTGGAGATACAAGCTAATTTTGTACGATGCGTTATTTCTTCTCGTAAAGAGTTTCCAATGCGTACGTATATGTCTTTACTCTGCAAAACTGTATTTCCTTATGAAGTGGTATTCTTACATATCCTTTCGAGAGAAAACTGTCCTGTGCCTTCTCTTTTGAGGCTACACACTTAGACATACACGCAACATGAAAGCTTTTCGACTTACAACGTGTTGTTTAGGAAAAACAAGATAATTTCGCACGATGCGGGATTTCCTTAAAACGTGATTTTCTGAAAAATTTTGACGAAAGAAAATTCTCCTTTTGGTTCTCTTTAGATGCTACATGTTAAGACGTACACGCCACAACAATTCTTTTCGAGATACAACGTGTAGTTTTGGAGATACAAGCTAATTTTGTACGATGCGTTATTTCTTCTCGTAAAGAGTTTCCAATGCGTACGTATATGTCTTTACTCTGCAAAACTGTATTTCCTTATGAAGTGGTATTCTTACATATCCTTTCGAGAGAAAACTGTCCTGTGCCTTCTCTTTTGAGGCTACACACGTAGACATACACGCAACATGAAAGCTTTTCGACTTACAACGTGTTGTTTAGGAAAAACAAGATAATTTCGCACGATGCGGGATTTCCTTAAAACGTGATTTTCTGAAAAATTTTGACGAAAGAAAATTCTCCTTTTGGTTCTCTTTAGATGCTACATGTTAAGACGTACACGCCACAACAATTCTTTTCGAGATACAACGTGTAGTTTTGGAGATACAAGCTAATTTTGTACGATGCGTTATTTCTTCTCGTAAAGAGTTTCCAATGCGTACGTATATGTCTTTACTCTGCAAAACTGTATTTCCTTATGAAGTGGTATTCTTACATATCCTTTCGAGAGAAAACTGTCCTGTGCCTTCTCTTTTGAGGCTACACACTTAGACATACACGCAACATGAAAGCTTTTCGACTTACAACGTGTTGTTTAGGAAAAACAAGATAATTTCGCACGATGCGGGATTTCCTTAAAACGTGATTTTCTGAAAAATTTTGACGAAAGAAAATTCTCCTTTTGGTTCTCTTTAGATGCTACATGTTAAGACGTACACGCCACAACAATTCTTTTCGAGATACAACGTGTAGTTTTGGAGATACAAGCTAAATTTGTACGATGCGTTATTTCTTCTCGTAAAGAGTTTCCAATGCGTACGTATATGTCTTTACTCTGCAAAACTGTATTTCCTTATGAAGTGGTATTCTTACATATCCTTTCGTGAGAAAACTGTCCTGTGCCTTCTCTTTTGAGGCTACACACTTAGACATACACGCAACATGAAAGCTTTTCGACTTACAACGTGTTGTTTAGGAAAAACAAGATAATTTCGCACGATGCGGGATTTCCTTAAAACGTGATTTTCTGAAAAATTTTGACGAAAGAAAATTCTCCTTTTGGTTCTCTTTAGATGCTACATGTTAAGACGTACACGCCACAACAATTCTTTTCGAGATACAACGTGTAGTTTTGGAGATACAAGCTAATTTTGTACGATGCGTTATTTCTTCTTGTAAAGAGTTTCCAATGCGTACGTATATGTCTTTACTCTGCAAAACTGTATTTCCTTATGAAGTGGTATTCTTACATATCCTTTCGAGAGAAAACTGTCCTGTGCCTTCTCTTTTGAGGCTACACACTTAGACATACACGCAACATGAAAGCTTTTCGACTTACAACGTGTTGTTTAGGAAAAACAAGATAATTTCGCACGATGCGGGATTTCCTTAAAACGTGATTTTCTGAAAAATTTTGACGAAAGAAAATTCTCCTTTTGGTTCTCTTTAGATGCTACATGTTAAGACGTACACGCCACAACAATTCTTTTCGAGATACAACGTGTAGTTTTGGAGATACAAGCTAATTTTGTACGATGCGTTATTTCTTCTCGTAAAGAGTTTCCAATGCGTACGTATATGTCTTTACTCTGCAAAACTGTATTTCCTTATGAAGTGGTATTCTTACATATCCTTTCGAGAGAAAACTGTCCTGTGCCTTCTCTTTTGAGGCTACACACTTAGACATACACGCAACATGAAAGCTTTTCGACTTACAACGTGTTGTTTAGGAAAAACAAGATAATTTCGCACGATGCGGGATTTCCTTAAAACGTGATTTTCTGAAAAAATTTGACGAAAGAAAATTCTCCTTTTGGTTCTCTTTAGATGCTACATGTTAAGACGTACACGCCACAACAATTCTTTTCGAGATACAACGTGTAGTTTTGGAGATACAAGCTAATTTTGTACGATGCGTTATTTCTTCTCGTAAAGAGTTTCCAATGGGTACGTATATGTCTTTACTCTGCAAAACTGTATTTCCTTATGAAGTGGTATTCTTACATATCCTTTCGAGAGAAAACTGTCCTGTGCCTTCTCTTTTGAGGCTACACACTTAGACATACACGCAACATGAAAGCTTTTCGACTTACAACATGTTGTTTAGGAAAAACAAGATAATTTCGCACGATGCGGGATTTCCTTAAAACGTGATTTTCTGAAAAATTTTGACGAAAGAAAATTCTCCTTTTGGTTCTCTTTAGATGCTACATGTTAAGACGTACACGCCACAACAATTCTTTTCGAGATACAACGTGTAGTTTTGGAGATATAAGCTAATTTTGTACTATGCGTTATTTCTTCTCGTAAAGAGTTTCCAATGCGTACGTATATGTCTTTACTCTGCAAAACTGTATTTCCTTATGAAGTGGTATTCTTACATATCCTTTCGAGAGAAAACTGTCCTGTGCCTTCTCTTTTGAGGCTACACACTTAGACATACACGCAACATGAAAGCTTTTCGACTTACAACGTGTTGTTTAGGAAAAACAAGATAATTTCGCACGATGCGGGATTTCCTTAAAACGTGATTTTCTGAAAAATTTTGACGAAAGAAAATTCTCCTTTTGGTTCTCTTTAGATGCTACATGTTAAGACGTACACGCCACAACAATTCTTTTCGAGATACAACGTGTAGTTTTGGAGATACAAGCTAATTTTGTACGATGCGTTATTTCTTCTCGTAAAGAGTTTCCAATGCGTACGTATATGTCTTTACTCTGCAAAACTGTATTTCCTTATGAAGTGGTATTCTTACATATCCTTTCGAGAGAAAAGTGTCCTGTGCCTTCTCTTTTGAGGCTACACACGTAGACATACACGCAACATGAAAGCTTTTCGACTTACAACGTGTTGTTTAGGAAAAACAAGATAATTTCGCACGATGCGGGATTTCCTTAAAACGTGATTTTCTGAAAAATTTTGACGAAAGAAAATTCTCCTTTTGGTTCTCTTTAGATGCTACATGTTAAGACGTACACGCCACAACAATTCTTTTCGAGATACAACGTGTAGTTTTGGAGATACAAGCTAATTTTGTACTATGCGTTATTTCTTCTCGTAAAGAGTTTCCAATGCGTACGTATATGTCTTTACTCTGCAAAACTGTATTTCCTTATGAAGTGGTATTCTTACATATCCTTTCGTGAGAAAACTGTCCTGTGCCTTCTCTTTTGAGGCTACACACTTAGACATACACGCAACATGAAAGCTTTTCGACTTACAACGTGTTGTTTAGGAAAAACAAGATAATTTCGCAGGATGCGGGATTTCCTTAAAACGTGATTTTCTGAAAAATTTTGACGAAAGAAAATTCTCCTTTTGGTTCTCTTTAGATGCTACATGTTAAGACGTACACGCCACAACAATTCTTTTCGAGATACAACGTGTAGTTTTGGAGATACAAGCTAATTTTGTACGATGCGTTATTTCTTCTTGTAAAGAGTTTCCAATGCGTACGTATATGTCTTTACTCTGCAAAACTGTATTTCCTTATGAAGTGGTATTCTTACATATCCTTTCGAGAGAAAACTGTCCTGTGCCTTCTCTTTTGAGGCTACACACTTAGACATACACGCAACATGAAAGCTTTTCGACTTACAACGTGTTGTTTAGGAAAAACAAGATAATTTCGCACGATGCGGGATTTCCTTAAAACGTGATTTTCTGAAAAATTTTGACGAAAGAAAATTCTCCTTTTGGTTCTCTTTAGATGCTACATGTTAAGACGTACACGCCACAACAATTCTTTTCGAGATACAACGTGTAGTTTTGGAGATACAAGCTAATTTTGTACGATGCGTTATTTCTTCTCGTAAAGAGTTTCCAATGCGTACGTATATGTCTTTACTCTGCAAAACTGTATTTCCTTATGAAGTGGTATTCTTACATATCCTTTCGAGAGAAAACTGTCCTGTGCCTTCTCTTTTGAGGCTACACACTTAGACATACACGCAACATGAAAGCTTTTCGACTTACAACGTGTTGTTTAGGAAAAACAAGATAATTTCGCACGATGCGGGATTTCCTTAAAACGTGATTTTCTGAAAAAATTTGACGAAAGAAAATTCTCCTTTTGGTTCTCTTTAGATGCTACATGTTAAGACGTACACGCCACAACAATTCTTTTCGAGATACAACGTGTAGTTTTGGAGATACAAGCTAATTTTGTACGATGCGTTATTTCTTCTCGTAAAGAGTTTCCAATGGGTACGTATATGTCTTTACTCTGCAAAACTGTATTTCCTTATGAAGTGGTATTCTTACATATCCTTTCGAGAGAAAACTGTCCTGTGCCTTCTCTTTTGAGGCTACACACTTAGACATACACGCAACATGAAAGCTTTTCGACTTACAACGTGTTGTTTAGGAAAAACAAGATAATTTCGCACGATGCGGGATTTCCTTAAAACGTGATTTTCTGAAAAATTTTGACGAAAGAAAATTCTCCTTTTGGTTCTCTTTAGATGCTACATGTTAAGACGTACACGCCACAACAATTCTTTTCGAGATACAACGTGTAGTTTTGGAGATACAAGCTAATTTTGTACTATGCGTTATTTCTTCTCGTAAAGAGTTTCCAATGCGTACGTATATGTCTTTACTCTGCAAAACTGTATTTCCTTATGAAGTGGTATTCTTACATATCCTTTCGAGAGAAAACTGTCCTGTGCCTTCTCTTTTGAGGCTACACACTTAGACATACACGCAACATGAAAGCTTTTCGACTTACAACGTGTTGTTTAGGAAAAACAAGATAATTTCGCACGATGCGGGATTTCCTTAAAACGTGATTTTCTGAAAAATTTTGACGAAAGAAAATTCTCCTTTTGGTTCTCTTTAGATGCTACATGTTAAGACGTACACGCCACAACAATTCTTTTCGAGATACAACGTGTAGTTTTGGAGATACAAGCTAAATTTGTACGATGCGTTATTTCTTCTCGTAAAGAGTTTCCAATGCGTACGTATATGTCTTTACTCTGCAAAACTGTATTTCCTTATGAAGTGGTATTCTTACATATCCTTTCGTGAGAAAACTGTCCTGTGCCTTCTCTTTTGAGGCTACACACTTAGACATACACGCAACATGAAAGCTTTTCGACTTACAACGTGTTGTTTAGGAAAAACAAGATAATTTCGCACGATGCGGGATTTCCTTAAAACGTGATTTTCTGAAAAATTTTGACGAAAGAAAATTCTCCTTTTGGTTCTCTTTAGATGCTACATGTTAAGACGTACACGCCACAACAATTCTTTTCGAGATACAACGTGTAGTTTTGGAGATACAAGCTAATTTTGTACGATGCGTTATTTCTTCTTGTAAAGAGTTTCCAATGCGTACGTATATGTCTTTACTCTGCAAAACTGTATTTCCTTATGAAGTGGTATTCTTACATATCCTTTCGAGAGAAAACTGTCCTGTGCCTTCTCTTTTGAGGCTACACACTTAGACATACACGCAACATGAAAGCTTTTCGACTTACAACGTGTTGTTTAGGAAAAACAAGATAATTTCGCACGATGCGGGATTTCCTTAAAACGTGATTTTCTGAAAAATTTTGACGAAAGAAAATTCTCCTTTTGGTTCTCTTTAGATGCTACATGTTAAGACGTACACGCCACAACAATTCTTTTCGAGATACAACGTGTAGTTTTGGAGATACAAGCTAATTTTGTACGATGCGTTATTTCTTCTCGTAAAGAGTTTCCAATGCGTACGTATATGTCTTTACTCTGCAAAACTGTATTTCCTTATGAAGTGGTATTCTTACATATCCTTTCGAGAGAAAACTGTCCTGTGCCTTCTCTTTTGAGGCTACACACTTAGACATACACGCAACATGAAAGCTTTTCGACTTACAACGTGTTGTTTAGGAAAAACAAGATAATTTCGCACGATGCGGGATTTCCTTAAAACGTGATTTTCTGAAAAAATTTGACGAAAGAAAATTCTCCTTTTGGTTCTCTTTAGATGCTACATGTTAAGACGTACACGCCACAACAATTCTTTTCGAGATACAACGTGTAGTTTTGGAGATACAAGCTAATTTTGTACGATGCGTTATTTCTTCTCGTAAAGAGTTTCCAATGGGTACGTATATGTCTTTACTCTGCAAAACTGTATTTCCTTATGAAGTGGTATTCTTACATATCCTTTCGAGAGAAAACTGTCCTGTGCCTTCTCTTTTGAGGCTACACACTTAGACATACACGCAACATGAAAGCTTTTCGACTTACAACGTGTTGTTTAGGAAAAACAAGATAATTTCGCACGATGCGGGATTTCCTTAAAACGTGATTTTCTGAAAAATTTTGACGAAAGAAAATTCTCCTTTTGGTTCTCTTTAGATGCTACATGTTAAGACGTACACGCCACAACAATTCTTTTCGAGATACAACGTGTAGTTTTGGAGATACAAGCTAATTTTGTACTATGCGTTATTTCTTCTCGTAAAGAGTTTCCAATGCGTACGTATATGTCTTTACTCTGCAAAACTGTATTTCCTTATGAAGTGGTATTCTTACATATCCTTTCGAGAGAAAACTGTCCTGTGCCTTCTCTTTTGAGGCTACACACTTAGACATACACGCAACATGAAAGCTTTTCGACTTACAACGTGTTGTTTAGGAAAAACAAGATAATTTCGCACGATGCGGGATTTCCTTAAAACGTGATTTTCTGAAAAATTTTGACGAAAGAAAATTCTCCTTTTGGTTCTCTTTAGATGCTACATGTTAAGACGTACACGCCACAACAATTCTTTTCGAGATACAACGTGTAGTTTTGGAGATACAAGCTAATTTTGTACGATGCGTTATTTCTTCTCGTAAAGAGTTTCCAATGCGTACGTATATGTCTTTACTCTGCAAAACTGTATTTCCTTATGAAGTGGTATTCTTACATATCCTTTCGAGAGAAAAGTGTCCTGTGCCTTCTCTTTTGAGGCTACACACGTAGAAATACACGCAACATGAAAGCTTTTCGACTTACAACGTGTTGTTTAGGAAAAACAAGATAATTTCGCACGATGCGGGATTTCCTTAAAACGTGATTTTCTGAAAAATTTTGACGAAAGAAAATTCTCCTTTTGGTTCTCTTTAGATGCTACATGTTAAGACGTACACGCCACAACAATTCTTTTCGAGATACAACGTGTAGTTTTGGAGATACAAGCTAATTTTGTACTATGCGTTATTTCTTCTCGTAAAGAGTTTCCAATGCGTACGTATATGTCTTTACTCTGCAAAACTGTATTTCCTTATGAAGTGGTATTCTTACATATCCTTTCGAGAGAAAACTGTCCTGTGCCTTCTCTTTTGAGGCTACACACTTAGACATACACGCAACATGAAAGCTTTTCGACTTACAACGTGTTGTTTAGGAAAAACAAGATAATTTCGCACGATGCGGGATTTCCTTAAAACGTGATTTTCTGAAAAATTTTGACGAAAGAAAATTCTCCTTTTGGTTCTCTTTAGATGCTACATGTTAAGACGTACACGCCACAACAATTCTTTTCGAGATACAACGTGTAGTTTTGGAGATACAAGCTAAATTTGTACGATGCGTTATTTCTTCTCGTAAAGAGTTTCCAATGCGTACGTATATGTCTTTACTCTGCAAAACTGTATTTCCTTATGAAGTGGTATTCTTACATATCCTTTCGTGAGAAAACTGTCCTGTGCCTTCTCTTTTGAGGCTACACACTTAGACATACACGCAACATGAAAGCTTTTCGACTTACAACGTGTTGTTTAGGAAAAACAAGATAATTTCGCACGATGCGGGATTTCCTTAAAACGTGATTTTCTGAAAAATTTTGACGAAAGAAAATTCTCCTTTTGGTTCTCTTTAGATGCTACATGTTAAGACGTACACGCCACAACAATTCTTTTCGAGATACAACGTGTAGTTTTGGAGATACAAGCTAATTTTGTACGATGCGTTATTTCTTCTTGTAAAGAGTTTCCAATGCGTACGTATATGTCTTTACTCTGCAAAACTGTATTTCCTTATGAAGTGGTATTCTTACATATCCTTTCGAGAGAAAACTGTCCTGTGCCTTCTCTTTTGAGGCTACACACTTAGACATACACGCAACATGAAAGCTTTTCGACTTACAACGTGTTGTTTAGGAAAAACAAGATAATTTCGCACGATGCGGGATTTCCTTAAAACGTGATTTTCTGAAAAATTTTGACGAAAGAAAATTCTCCTTTTGGTTCTCTTTAGATGCTACATGTTACGACGTACACGCCACAACAATTCATTTCGAGATACAACGTGTAGTTTTGGAGATACAAGCTAATTTTGTACGATGCGTTATTTCTTCTCGTAAAGAGTTTCCAATGCGTACGTATATGTCTTTACTCTGCAAAACTGTATTTCCTTATGAAGTGGTATTCTTACATATCCTTTCGAGAGAAAACTGTCCTGTGCCTTCTCTTTTGAGGCTACACACTTAGACATACACGCAACATGAAAGCTTTTCGACTTACAACGTGTTGTTTAGGAAAAACAAGATAATTTCGCACGATGCGGGATTTCCTTAAAACGTGATTTTCTGAAAAAATTTGACGAAAGAAAATTCTCCTTTTGGTTCTCTTTAGATGCTACATGTTAAGACGTACACGCCACAACAATTCTTTTCGAGATACAACGTGTAGTTTTGGAGATACAAGCTAATTTTGTACGATGCGTTATTTCTTCTCGTAAAGAGTTTCCAATGGGTACGTATATGTCTTTACTCTGCAAAACTGTATTTCCTTATGAAGTGGTATTCTTACATATCCTTTCGAGAGAAAACTGTCCTGTGCCTTCTCTTTTGAGGCTACACACTTAGACATACACGCAACATGAAAGCTTTTCGACTTACAACGTGTTGTTTAGGAAAAACAAGATAATTTCGCACGATGCGGGATTTCCTTAAAACGTGATTTTCTGAAAAATTTTGACGAAAGAAAATTCTCCTTTTGGTTCTCTTTAGATGCTACATGTTAAGACGTACACGCCACAACAATTCTTTTCGAGATACAACGTGTAGTTTTGGAGATACAAGCTAAATTTGTACGATGCGTTATTTCTTCTCGTAAAGAGTTTCCAATGCGTACGTATATGTCTTTACTCTGCAAAACTGTATTTCCTTATGAAGTGGTATTCTTACATATCCTTTCGAGAGAAAACTGTCCTGTGCCTTCTCTTTTGAGGCTACACACTTAGACATACACGCAACATGAAAGCTTTTCGACTTACAACGTGTTGTTTAGGAAAAACAAGATAATTTCGCACGATGCGGGATTTCCTTAAAACGTGATTTTCTGAAAAATTTTGACGAAAGAAAATTCTCCTTTTGGTTCTCTTTAGATGCTACATGTTAAGACGTACACGCCACAACAATTCTTTTCGAGATACAACGTGTAGTTTTGGAGATACAAGCTAATTTTGTACGATGCGTTATTTCTTCTCGTAAAGAGTTTCCAATGCGTACGTATATGTCTTTACTCTGCAAAACTGTATTTCCTTATGAAGTGGTATTCTTACATATCCTTTCGAGAGAAAAGCGTCCTGTGCCTTCTCTTTTGAGGCTACATACGTAGACATACACGCAACATGAAAGCTTTTCGACTTACAACGTGTTGTTTAGGAAAAACAAGATAATTTCGCACGATGCGGGATTTCCTTAAAACGTGATTTTCTGAAAAATTTTGACGAAAGAAAATTCTCCTTTTGGTTCTCTTTAGATGCTACATGTTAAGACGTACACGCCACAACAATTCTTTTCGAGATACAACGTGTAGTTTTGGAGATACAAGCTAATTTTGTACTATGCGTTATTTCTTCTCGTAAAGAGTTTCCAATGCGTACGTATATGTCTTTACTCTGCAAAACTGTATTTCCTTATGAAGTGGTATTCTTACATATCCTTTCGTGAGAAAACTGTCCCGTGCCTTCTCTTTTGAGGCTACACACTTAGACATACACGCAACATGAAAGCTTTTCGACTTACAACGTGTTGTTTAGGAAAAACAAGATAATTTCGCACGATGCGGGATTTCCTTAAAACGTGATTTTCTGAAAAATTTTGACGAAAGAAAATTCTCCTTTTGGTTCTCTTTAGATGCTACATGTTAAGACGTACACGCCACAACAATTCTTTTCGAGATACAACGTGTAGTTTTGGAGATACAAGCTAATTTTGTACGATGCGTTATTTCTTCTTGTAAAGAGTTTCCAATGCGTACGTATATGTCTTTACTCTGCAAAACTGTATTTCCTTATGAAGTGGTATTCTTACATATCCTTTCGAGAGAAAACTGTCCTGTGCCTTCTCTTTTGAGGCTACACACTTAGACATACACGCAACATGAAAGCTTTTCGACTTACAACGTGTTGTTTAGGAAAAACAAGATAATTTCGCACGATGCGGGATTTCCTTAAAACGTGATTTTCTGAAAAATTTTGACGAAAGAAAATTCTCCTTTTGGTTCTCTTTAGATGCTACATGTTAAGACGTACACGCCACAACAATTCTTTTCGAGATACAACGTGTAGTTTTGGAGATACAAGCTAATTTTGTACGATGCGTTATTTCTTCTCGTAAAGAGTTTCCAATGCGTACGTATATGTCTTTACTCTGCAAAACTGTATTTCCTTATGAAGTGGTATTCTTACATATCCTTTCGAGAGAAAACTGTCCTGTGCCTTCTCTTTTGAGGCTACACACTTAGACATACACGCAACATGAAAGCTTTTCGACTTACAACGTGTTGTTTAGGAAAAACAAGATAATTTCGCACGATGCGGGATTTCCTTAAAACGTGATTTTCTGAAAAAATTTGACGAAAGAAAATTCTCCTTTTGGTTCTCTTTAGATGCTACATGTTAAGACGTACACGCCACAACAATTCTTTTCGAGATACAACGTGTAGTTTTGGAGATACAAGCTAATTTTGTACGATGCGTTATTTCTTCTCGTAAAGAGTTTCCAATGGGTACGTATATGTCTTTACTCTGCAAAACTGTATTTCCTTATGAAGTGGTATTCTTACATATCCTTTCGAGAGAAAACTGTCCTGTGCCTTCTCTTTTGAGGCTACACACTTAGACATACACGCAACATGAAAGCTTTTCGACTTACAACGTGTTGTTTAGGAAAAACAAGATAATTTCGCACGATGCGGGATTTCCTTAAAACGTGATTTTCTGAAAAATTTTGACGAAAGAAAATTCTCCTTTTGGTTCTCTTTAGATGCTACATGTTAAGACGTACACGCCACAACAATTCTTTTCGAGATACAACGTGTAGTTTTGGAGATACAAGCTAATTTTGTACTATGCGTTATTTCTTCTCGTAAAGAGTTTCCAATGCGTACGTATATGTCTTTACTCTGCAAAACTGTATTTCCTTATGAAGTGGTATTCTTACATATCCTTTCGAGAGAAAACTGTCCTGTGCCTTCTCTTTTGAGGCTACACACTTAGACATACACGCAACATGAAAGCTTTTCGACTTACAACGTGTTGTTTAGGAAAAACAAGATAATTTCGCACGATGCGGGATTTCCTTAAAACGTGATTTTCTGAAAAATTTTGACGAAAGAAAATTCTCCTTTTGGTTCTCTTTAGATGCTACATGTTAAGACGTACACGCCACAACAATTCTTTTCGAGATACAACGTGTAGTTTTGGAGATACAAGCTAATTTTGTACGATGCGTTATTTCTTCTCGTAAAGAGTTTCCAATGCGTACGTATATGTCTTTACTCTGCAAAACTGTATTTCCTTATGAAGTGGTATTCTTACATATCCTTTCGAGAGAAAAGTGTCCTGTGCCTTCTCTTTTGAGGCTACACACGTAGACATACACGCAACATGAAAGCTTTTCGACTTACAACGTGTTGTTTAGGAAAAACAAGATAATTTCGCACGATGCGGGATTTCCTTAAAACGTGATTTTCTGAAAAATTTTGACGAAAGAAAATTCTCCTTTTGGTTCTCTTTAGATGCTACATGTTAAGACGTACACGCCACAACAATTCTTTTCGAGATACAACGTGTAGTTTTGGAGATACAAGCTAATTTTGTACGATGCGTTATTTCTTCTCGTAAAGAGTTTCCAATGCGTACGTATATGTCTTTACTCTGCAAAACTGTATTTCCTTATGAAGTGGTATTCTTACATATCCTTTCGAGAGAAAACTGTCCTGTGCCTTCTCTTTTGAGGCTACACACTTAGACATACACGCAACATGAAAGCTTTTCGACTTACAACGTGTTGTTTAGGAAAAACAAGATAATTTCGGACGATGCGGGATTTCCTTAAAACGTGATTTTCTGAAAAATTTTGACGAAAGAAAATTCTCCTTTTGGTTCTCTTTAGATGCTACATGTTAAGACGTACACGCCACAACAATTCTTTTCGAGATACAACGTGTAGTTTTGGAGATACAAGCTAATTTTGTACGATGCGTTATTTCTTCTTGTAAAGAGTTTCCAATGCGTACGTATATGTCTTTACTCTGCAAAACTGTATTTCCTTATGAAGTGGTATTCTTACATATCCTTTCGAGAGAAAACTGTCCTGTGCCTTCTCTTTTGAGGCTACACACTTAGACATACACGCAACATGAAAGCTTTTCGACTTACAACGTGTTGTTTAGGAAAAACAAGATAATTTCGCACGATGCGGGATTTCCTTAAAACGTGATTTTCTGAAAAATTTTGACGAAAGAAAATTCTCCTTTTGGTTCTCTTTAGATGCTACATGTTAAGACGTACACGCCACAACAATTCTTTTCGAGATACAACGTGTAGTTTTGGAGATACAAGCTAATTTTGTACGATGCGTTATTTCTTCTCGTAAAGAGTTTCCAATGCGTACGTATATGTCTTTACTCTGCAAAACTGTATTTCCTTATGAAGTGGTATTCTTACATATCCTTTCGAGAGAAAACTGTCCTGTGCCTTCTCTTTTGAGGCTACACACTTAGACATACACGCAACATGAAAGCTTTTCGACTTACAACGTGTTGTTTAGGAAAAACAAGATAATTTCGGACGATGCGGGATTTCCTTAAAACGTGATTTTCTGAAAAATTTTGACGAAAGAAAATTCTCCTTTTGGTTCTCTTTAGATGCTACATGTTAAGACGTACACGCCACAACAATTCTTTTCGAGATACAACGTGTAGTTTTGGAGATACAAGCTAATTTTGTACGATGCGTTATTTCTTCTCGTAAAGAGTTTCCAATGCGTACGTATATGTCTTTACTCTGCAAAACTGTATTTCCTTATGAAGTGGTATTCTTACATATCCTTTCGAGAGAAAACTGTCCTGTGCCTTCTCTTTTGAGGCTACACACTTAGACATACACGCAACATGAAAGCTTTTCGACTTACAACGTGTTGTTTAGGAAAAACAAGATAATTTCGCACGATGCGGGATTTCCTTAAAACGTGATTTTCTGAAAAATTTTGACGAAAGAAAATTCTCCTTTTGGTTCTCTTTAGATGCTACATGTTAAGACGTACACGCCACAACAATTCTTTTCGAGATACAACGTGTAGTTTTGGAGATACAAGCTAATTTTGTACGATGCGTTATTTCTTCTCGTAAAGAGTTTCCAATGCGTACGTATATGTCTTTACTCTGCAAAACTGTATTTCCTTATGAAGTGGTATTCTTACATATCCTTTCGAGAGAAAACTGTCCTGTGCCTTCTCTTTTGAGGCTACACACTTAGACATACACGCAACATGAAAGCTTTTCGACTTACAACGTGTTGTTTAGGAAAAACAAGATAATTTCGCACGATGCGGGATTTCCTTAAAACGTGATTTTCTGAAAAATTTTGACGAAAGAAAATTCTCCTTTTGGTTCTCTTTAGATGCTACATGTTAAGACGTACACGCCACAACAATTCTTTTCGAGATACAACGTGTAGTTTTGGAGATACAAGCTAATTTTGTACGATGCGTTATTTCTTCTCGTAAAGAGTTTCCAATGCGTACGAATATGTCTTTACTCTGCAAAACTGTATTTCCTTATGAAGTGGTATTCTTACATATCCTTTCGAGAGAAAACTGTCCTGTGCCTTCTCTTTTGAGGCTACACACGTAGACATACACGCAACATGAAAGCTTTTCGACTTACAACGTGTTGTTTAGGAAAAACAAGATAATTTCGCACGATGCGGGATTTCCTTAAAACGTGATTTTCTGAAAAATTTTGACGAAAGAAAATTCTCCTTTTGGTTCTCTTTAGATGCTACATGTTAAGACGTACACGCCACAACAATTCTTTTCGAGATACAACGTGTAGTTTTGGAGATACAAGCTAATTTTGTACGATGCGTTATTTCTTCTCGTAAAGAGTTTCCAATGCGTACGTATATGTCTTTACTCTGCAAAACTGTATTTCCTTATGAAGTGGTATTCTTACATATCCTTTCGAGAGAAAACTGTCCTGTGCCTTCTCTTTTGAGGCTACACACTTAGACATACACGCAACATGAAAGCTTTTCGACTTACAACGTGTTGTTTAGGAAAAACAAGATAATTTCGCACGATGCGGGATTTCCTTAAAACGTGATTTTCTGAAAAATTTGACGAAAGAAAATTCTCCTTTTGGTTCTCTTTAGATGCTACATGTTAAGACGTACACGCCACAACAATTCTTTTCGAGATACAACGTGTAGTTTTGGAGATACAAGCTAAATTTGTACGATGCGTTATTTCTTCTCGTAAAGAGTTTCCAATGCGTACGTATATGTCTTTACTCTGCAAAACTGTATTTCCTTATGAAGTGGTATTCTTACATATCCTTTCGTGAGAAAACTGTCCTGTGCCTTCTCTTTTGAGGCTACACACTTAGACATACACGCAACATGAAAGCTTTTCGACTTACAACGTGTTGTTTAGGAAAAACAAGATAATTTCGCACGATGCGGGATTTCCTTAAAACGTGATTTTCTGAAAAATTTTGACGAAAGAAAATTCTCCTTTTGGTTCTCTTTAGATGCTACATGTTAAGACGTACACGCCACAACAATTCTTTTCGAGATACAACGTGTAGTTTTGGAGATACAAGCTAATTTTGTACGATGCGTTATTTCTTCTTGTAAAGAGTTTCCAATGCGTACGTATATGTCTTTACTCTGCAAAACTGTATTTCCTTATGAAGTGGTATTCTTACATATCCTTTCGAGAGAAAACTGTCCTGTGCCTTCTCTTTTGAGGCTACACACTTAGACATACACGCAACATGAAAGCTTTTCGACTTACAACGTGTTGTTTAGGAAAAACAAGATAATTTCGCACGATGCGGGATTTCCTTAAAACGTGATTTTCTGAAAAATTTTGACGAAAGAAAATTCTCCTTTTGGTTCTCTTTAGATGCTACATGTTAAGACGTACACGCCACAACAATTCTTTTCGAGATACAACGTGTAGTTTTGGAGATACAAGCTAATTTTGTACGATGCGTTATTTCTTCTCGTAAAGAGTTTCCAATGCGTACGTATATGTCTTTACTCTGCAAAACTGTATTTCCTTATGAAGTGGTATTCTTACATATCCTTTCGAGAGAAAACTGTCCTGTGCCTTCTCTTTTGAGGCTACACACTTAGACATACACGCAACATGAAAGCTTTTCGACTTACAACGTGTTGTTTAGGAAAAACAAGATAATTTCGCACGATGCGGGATTTCCTTAAAACGTGATTTTCTGAAAAAATTTGACGAAAGAAAATTCTCCTTTTGGTTCTCTTTAGATGCTACATGTTAAGACGTACACGCCACAACAATTCTTTTCGAGATACAACGTGTAGTTTTGGAGATACAAGCTAATTTTGTACGATGCGTTATTTCTTCTCGTAAAGAGTTTCCAATGTGTACGTATATGTCTTTACTCTGCAAAACTGTATTTCCTTATGAAGTGGTATTCTTACATATCCTTTCGAGAGAAAACTGTCCTGTGCCTTCTCTTTTGAGGCTACACACTTAGACATACACGCAACATGAAAGCTTTTCGACTTACAACGTGTTGTTTAGGAAAAACAAGATAATTTCGCACGATGCGGGATTTCCTTAAAACGTGATTTTCTGAAAAATTTTGACGAAAGAAAATTCTCCTTTTGGTTCTCTTTAGATGCTACATGTTAAGACGTACACGCCACAACAATTCTTTTCGAGATACAACGTGTAGTTTTGGAGATACAAGCTAATTTTGTACTATGCGTTATTTCTTCTCGTAAAGAGTTTCCAATGCGTAAGTATATGTCTTTACTCTGCAAAACTGTATTTCCTTATGAAGTGGTATTCTTACATATCCTTTGGAGAGAAAACTGTCCTGTGCCTTCTCTTTTGAGGCTACACACTTAGACATACACGCAACATGAAAGCTTTTCGACTTACAACGTGTTGTTTAGGAAAAACAAGATAATTTCGCACGATGCGGGATTTCCTTAAAACGTGATTTTCTGAAAAATTTTGACGAAAGAAAATTCTCCTTTTGGTTCTCTTTAGATGCTACATGTTAAGACGTACACGCCACAACAATTCTTTTCGAGATACAACGTGTAGTTTTGGAGATACAAGCTAATTTTGTACGATGCGTTATTTCTTCTCGTAAAGAGTTTCCAATGCGTACGTATATGTCTTTACTCTGCAAAACTGTATTTCCTTATGAAGTGGTATTCTTACATATCCTTTCGAGAGAAAAGTGTCCTGTGCCTTCTCTTTTGAGGCTACACACGTAGACATACACGCAACATGAAAGCTTTTCGACTTACAACGTGTTGTTTAGGAAAAACAAGATAATTTCGCACGATGCGGGATTTCCTTAAAACGTGATTTTCTGAAAAATTTTGACGAAAGAAAATTCTCCTTTTGGTTCTCTTTAGATGCTACATGTTAAGACGTACACGCCACAACAATTCTTTTCGAGATACAACGTGTAGTTTTGGAGATACAAGCTAATTTTGTACGATGCGTTATTTCTTCTCGTAAAGAGTTTCCAATGCGTACGTATATGTCTTTACTCTGCAAAACTGTATTTCCTTATGAAGTGGTATTCTTACATATCCTTTCGAGAGAAAACTGTCCTGTGCCTTCTCTTTTGAGGCTACACACTTAGACATACACGCAACATGAAAGCTTTTCGACTTACAACGTGTTGTTTAGGAAAAACAAGATAATTTCGCACGATGCGGGATTTCCTTAAAACGTGATTTTCTGAAAAATTTTGACGAAAGAAAATTCTCCTTTTGGTTCTCTTTAGATGCTACATGTTAAGACGTACACGCCACAACAATTCTTTTCGAGATACAACGTGTAGTTTTGGAGATACAAGCTAATTTTGTACGATGCGTTATTTCTTCTCGTTAAGAGTTTCCAATGCGTACGTATATGTCTTTACTCTGCAAAACTGTATTTCCTTATGAAGTGGTATTCTTACATATCCTTTCGAGAGAAAACTGTCCTGTGCCTTCTCTTTTGAGGCTACACACTTAGACATACACGCAACATGAAAGCTTTTCGACTTACAACGTGTTGTTTAGGAAAAACAAGATAATTTCGCACGATGCGGGATTTCCTTAAAACGTGATTTTCTGAAAAAATTTGACGAAAGAAAATTCTCCTTTTGGTTCTCTTTAGATGCTACATGTTAAGACGTACACGCCACAACAATTCTTTTCGAGATACAACGTGTAGTTTTGGAGATACAAGCTAATTTTGTACGATGCGTTATTTCTTCTCGTAAAGAGTTTCCAATGTGTACGTATATGTCTTTACTCTGCAAAACTGTATTTCCTTATGAAGTGGTATTCTTACATATCCTTTCGAGAGAAAACTGTCCTGTGCCTTCTCTTTTGAGGCTACACACTTAGACATACACGCAACATGAAAGCTTTTCGACTTACAACGTGTTGTTTAGGAAAAACAAGATAATTTCGCACGATGCGGGATTTCCTTAAAACGTGATTTTCTGAAAAATTTTGACGAAAGAAAATTCTCCTTTTGGTTCTCTTTAGATGCTACATGTTAAGACGTACACGCCACAACAATTCTTTTCGAGATACAACGTGTAGTTTTGGAGATACAAGCTAATTTTGTACTATGCGTTATTTCTTCTCGTAAAGAGTTTCCAATGCGTACGTATATGTCTTTACTCTGCAAAACTGTATTTCCTTATGAAGTGGTATTCTTACATATCCTTTCGAGAGAAAAGTGTCCTGTGCCTTCTCTTTTGAGGCTACACACGTAGACATACACGCAACATGAAAGCTTTTCGACTTACAACGTGTTGTTTAGGAAAAACAAGATAATTTCGCACGATGCGGGATTTCCTTAAAACGTGATTTTCTGAAAAATTTTGACGAAAGAAAATTCTCCTTTTGGTTCTCTTTAGATGCTACATGTTAAGACGTACACGCCACAACAATTCTTTTCGAGATACAACGTGTAGTTTTGGAGATACAAGCTAATTTTGTACGATGCGTTATTTCTTCTCGTAAAGAGTTTCCAATGCGTACGTATATGTCTTTACTCTGCAAAACTGTATTTCCTTATGAAGTGGTATTCTTACATATCCTTTCGAGAGAAAAGTGTCCTGTGCCTTCTCTTTTGAGGCTACACACGTAGACATACACGCAACATGAAAGCTTTTCGACTTACAACGTGTTGTTTAGGAAAAACAAGATAATTTCGCACGATGCGGGATTTCCTTAAAACGTGATTTTCTGAAAAATTTTGACGAAAGAAAATTCTCCTTTTGGTTCTCTTTAGATGCTACATGTTAAGACGTACACGCCACAACAATTCTTTTCGAGATACAACGTGTAGTTTTGGAGATACAAGCTAATTTTGTACGATGCGTTATTTCTTCTCGTAAAGAGTTTCCAATGCGTACGTATATGTCTTTACTCTGCAAAACTGTATTTCCTTATGAAGTGGTATTCTTACATATCCTTTCGAGAGAAAACTGTCCTGTGCCTTCTCTTTTGAGGCTACACACTTAGACATACACGCAACATGAAAGCTTTTCGACTTACAACGTGTTGTTTAGGAAAAACAAGATAATTTCGCACGATGCGGGATTTCCTTAAAACGTGATTTTCTGAAAAATTTTGACGAAAGAAAATTCTCCTTTTGGTTCTCTTTAGATGCTACATGTTAAGACGTACACGCCACAACAATTCTTTTCGAGATACAACGTGTAGTTTTGGAGATACAAGCTAGTTTTGTACGATGCGTTATTTCTTCTCGTAAAGAGTTTCCAATGCGTACGTATATGTCTTTACTCTGCAAAACTGTATTTCCTTATGAAGTGGTATTCTTACATATCCTTTCGAGAGAAAACTGTCCTGTGCCTTCTCTTTTGAGGCTACACACTTAGACATACACGCAACATGAAAGCTTTTCGACTTACAACGTGTTGTTTAGGAAAAACAAGATAATTTCGCATGATGCGGGATTTCCTTAAAACGTGATTTTCTGAAAAATTTTGACGAAAGAAAATTCTCCTTTTGGTTCTCTTTAGATGCTACATGTTAAGACGTACACGCCACAACAATTCTTTTCGAGATACAACGTGTAGTTTTGGAGATACAAGCTAATTTTGTACTATGCGTTATTTCTTCTCGTAAAGAGTTTCCAATGCGTACGTATATGTCTTTACTCTGCAAAACTGTATTTCCTTATGAAGTGGTATTCTTACATATCCTTTCGAGAGAAAACTGTCCTGTGCCTTCTCTTTTGAGGCTACACACTTAGACATACACGCAACATGAAAGCTTTTCGACTTACAACGTGTTGTTTAGGAAAAACAAGATAATTTCGCACGATGCGGGATTTCCTTAAAACGTGATTTTCTGAAAAATTTTGACGAAAGAAAATTCTCCTTTTGGTTCTCTTTAGATGCTACATGTTAAGACGTACACGCCACAACAATTCTTTTCGAGATACAACGTGTAGTTTTGGAGATACAAGCTAATTTTGTACTATGCGTTATTTCTTCTCGTAAAGAGTTTCCAATGCGTACGTATATGTCTTTACTCTGCAAAACTGTATTTCCTTATGAAGTGGTATTCTTACATATCCTTTCGAGAGAAAACTGTCCTGTGCCTTCTCTTTTGAGGCTACACACGTAGACATACACGCAACATGAAAGCTTTTCGACTTACAACGTGTTGTTTAGGAAAAACAAGATAATTTCGCACGATGCGGGATTTCCTTAAAACGTGATTTTCTGAAAAATTTTGACGAAAGAAAATTCTCCTTTTGGTTCTCTTTAGATGCTACATGTTAAGACGTACACGCCACAATAATTCTTTTCGAGATACAACGTGTAGTTTTGGAGATACAAGCTAATTTTGTACGATGCGATATTTCTTCTCGTAAAGAGTTTCCAATGCGTACGTATATGTCTTTACTCTGCAAAACTGTATTTCCTTATGAAGTGGTATTCTTACATATCCTTTCGAGAGAAAACTGTCCTGTGCCTTCTCTTTTGAGGCTACACACTTAGACATACACGCAACATGAAAGCTTTTCGACTTACAACGTGTTGTTTAGGAAAAACAAGATAATTTCGCACGATGCGGGATTTCCTTAAAACGTGATTTTCTGAAAAATTTTGACGAAAGAAAATTCTCCTTTTGGTTCTCTTTAGATGCTACATGTTAAGACGTACACGCCACAACAATTCTTTTCGAGATACAACGTGTAGTTTTGGAGATACAAGCTAATTTTGTACGATGCGTTATTTCTTCTCGTAAAGAGTTTCCAATGCGTACGTATATGTCTTTACTCTGCAAAACTGTATTTCCTTATGAAGTGGTATTCTTACATATCCTTTCGAGAGAAAACTGTCCTGTGCCTTCTCTTTTGAGGCTACACACTTAGACATACACGCAACATGAAAGCTTTTCGACTTACAACGTGTTGTTTAGGAAAAACAAGATAATTTCGCACGATGCGGGATTTCCTTAAAACGTGATTTTCTGAAAAAATTTGACGAAAGAAAATTCTCCTTTTGGTTCTCTTTAGATGCTACATGTTAAGACGTACACGCCACAACAATTCTTTTCGAGATACAACGTGTAGTTTTGGAGATACAAGCTAATTTTGTACGATGCGTTATTTCTTCTCGTAAAGAGTTTCCAATGGGTACGTATATGTCTTTACTCTGCAAAACTGTATTTCCTTATGAAGTGGTATTCTTACATATCCTTTCGAGAGAAAACTGTCCTGTGCCTTCTCTTTTGAGGCTACACACTTAGACATACACGCAACATGAAAGCTTTTCGACTTACAACGTGTTGTTTAGGAAAAACAAGATAATTTCGCACGATGCGGGATTTCCTTAAAACGTGATTTTCTGAAAAATTTTGACGAAAGAAAATTCTCCTTTTGGTTCTCTTTAGATGCTACATGTTAAGACGTACACGCCACAACAATTCTTTTCGAGATACAACGTGTAGTTTTGGAGATACAAGCTAATTTTGTACTATGCGTTATTTCTTCTCGTAAAGAGTTTCCAATGCGTACGTATATGTCTTTACTCTGCAAAACTGTATTTCCTTATGAAGTGGTATTCTTACATATCCTTTCGAGAGAAAACTGTCCTGTGCCTTCTCTTTTGAGGCTACACACTTAGACATACACGCAACATGAAAGCTTTTCGACTTACAACGTGTTGTTTAGGAAAAACAAGATAATTTCGCACGATGCGGGATTTCCTTAAAACGTGATTTTCTGAAAAATTTTGACGAAAGAAAATTCTCCTTTTGGTTCTCTTTAGATGCTACATGTTAAGACGTACACGCCACAACAATTCTTTTCGAGATACAACGTGTAGTTTTGGAGATACAAGCTAATTTTGTACGATGCGTTATTTCTTCTCGTAAAGAGTTTCCAATGCGTACGTATATGTCTTTACTCTGCAAAACTGTATTTCCTTATGAAGTGGTATTCTTACATATCCTTTCGAGAGAAAAGCGTCCTGTGCCTTCTCTTTTGAGGCTACACACGTAGACATACACGCAACATGAAAGCTTTTCGACTTACAACGTGTTGTTTAGGAAAAACAAGATAATTTCGCACGATGCGGGATTTCCTTAAAACGTGATTTTCTGAAAAATTTTGACGAAAGAAAATTCTCCTTTTGGTTCTCTTTAGATGCTACATGTTAAGACGTACACGCCACAACAATTCTTTTCGAGATACAACGTGTAGTTTTGGAGATACAAGCTAATTTTGTACTATGCGTTATTTCTTCTCGTAAAGAGTTTCCAATGCGTACGTATATGTCTTTACTCTGCAAAACTGTATTTCCTTATGAAGTGGTATTCTTACATATCCTTTCGTGAGAAAACTGTCCTGTGCCTTCTCTTTTGAGGCTACACACTTAGACATACACGCAACATGAAAGCTTTTCGACTTACAACGTGTTGTTTAGGAAAAACAAGATAATTTCGCACGATGCGGGATTTCCTTAAAACGTGATTTTCTGAAAAATTTTGACGAAAGAAAATTCTCCTTTTGGTTCTCTTTAGATGCTACATGTTAAGACGTACACGCCACAACAATTCTTTTCGAGATACAACGTGTAGTTTTGGAGATACAAGCTAATTTTGTACGATGCGTTATTTCTTCTTGTAAAGAGTTTCCAATGCGTACGTATATGTCTTTACTCTGCAAAACTGTATTTCCTTATGAAGTGGTATTCTTACATATCCTTTCGAGAGAAAACTGTCCTGTGCCTTCTCTTTTGAGGCTACACACTTAGACATACACGCAACATGAAAGCTTTTCGACTTACAACGTGTTGTTTAGGAAAAACAAGATAATTTCGCACGATGCGGGATTTCCTTAAAACGTGATTTTCTGAAAAATTTTGACGAAAGAAAATTCTCCTTTTGGTTCTCTTTAGATGCTACATGTTAAGACGTACACGCCACAACAATTCTTTTCGAGATACAACGTGTAGTTTTGGAGATACAAACTAATTTTGTACGATGCGTTATTTCTTCTCGTAAAGAGTTTCCAATGCGTACGTATATGTCTTTACTCTGCAAAACTGTATTTCCTTATGAAGTGGTATTCTTACATATCCTTTCGAGAGAAAACTGTCCTGTGCCTTCTCTTTTGAGGCTACACACTTAGACATACACGCAACATGAAAGCTTTTCGACTTACAACGTGTTGTTTAGGAAAAACAAGATAATTTCGCACGATGCGGGATTTCCTTAAAACGTGATTTTCTGAAAAAATTTGACGAAAGAAAATTCTCCTTTTGGTTCTCTTTAGATGCTACATGTTAAGACGTACACGCCACAACAATTCTTTTCGAGATACAACGTGTAGTTTTGGAGATACAAGCTAATTTTGTACGATGCGTTATTTCTTCTCGTAAAGAGTTTCCAATGGGTACGTATATGTCTTTACTCTGCAAAACTGTATTTCCTTATGAAGTGGTATTCTTACATATCCTTTCGAGAGAAAACTGTCCTGTGCCTTCTCTTTTGAGGCTACACACTTAGACATACACGCAACATGAAAGCTTTTCGACTTACAACGTGTTGTTTAGGAAAAACAAGATAATTTCGCACGATGCGGGATTTCCTTAAAACGTGATTTTCTGAAAAATTTTGACGAAAGAAAATTCTCCTTTTGGTTCTCTTTAGATGCTACATGTTAAGACGTACACGCCACAACAATTCTTTTCGAGATACAACGTGTAGTTTTGGAGATACAAGCTAATTTTGTACTATGCGTTATTTCTTCTCGTAAAGAGTTTCCAATGCGTACGTATATGTCTTTACTCTGCAAAACTGTATTTCCTTATGAAGTGGTATTCTTACATATCCTTTCGAGAGAAAACTGTCCTGTGCCTTCTCTTTTGAGGCTACACACTTAGACATACACGCAACATGAAAGCTTTTCGACTTACAACGTGTTGTTTAGGAAAAACAAGATAATTTCGCACGATGCGGGATTTCCTTAAAACGTGATTTTCTGAAAAATTTTGACGAAAGAAAATTCTCCTTTTGGTTCTCTTTAGATGCTACATGTTAAGACGTACACGCCACAACAATTCTTTTCGAGATACAACGTGTAGTTTTGGAGATACAAGCTAATTTTGTACGATGCGTTATTTCTTCTCGTAAAGAGTTTCCAATGCGTACGTATATGTCTTTACTCTGCAAAACTGTATTTCCTTATGAAGTGGTATTCTTACATATCCTTTCGAGAGAAAAGTGTCCTGTGCCTTCTCTTTTGAGGCTACACACGTAGACATACACGCAACATGAAAGCTTTTCGACTTACAACGTGTTGTTTAGGAAAAACAAGATAATTTCGCACGATGCGGGATTTCCTTAAAACGTGATTTTCTGAAAAATTTTGACGAAAGAAAATTCTCCTTTTGGTTCTCTTTAGATGCTACATGTTAAGACGTACACGCCACAACAATTCTTTTCGAGATACAACGTGTAGTTTTGGAGATACAAGCTAATTTTGTACGATGCGTTATTTCTTCTCGTAAAGAGTTTCCAATGCGTACGTATATGTCTTTACTCTGCAAAACTGTATTTCCTTATGAAGTGGTATTCTTACATATCCTTTCGAGAGAAAACTGTCCTGTGCCTTCTCTTTTGAGGCTACACACTTAGACATACACGCAACATGAAAGCTTTTCGACTTACAACGTGTTGTTTAGGAAAAACAAGATAATTTCGCACGATGCGGGATTTCCTTAAAACGTGATTTTCTGAAAAATTTTGACGAAAGAAAATTCTCCTTTTGGTTCTCTTTAGATGCTACATGTTAAGACGTACACGCCACAACAATTCTTTTCGAGATACAACGTGTAGTTTTGGAGATACAAGCTAATTTTGTACGATGCGTTATTTCTTCTCGTAAAGAGTTTCCAATGCGTACGTATATGTCTTTACTCTGCAAAACTGTATTTCCTTATGAAGTGGTATTCTTACATATCCTTTCGAGAGAAAACTGTCCTGTGCCTTCTCTTTTGAGGCTACACACTTAGACATACACGCAACATGAAAGCTTTTCGACTTACAACGTGTTGTTTAGGAAAAACAAGATAATTTCGCACGATGCGGGATTTCCTTAAAACGTGATTTTCTGAAAAATTTTGACGAAAGAAAATTCTCCTTTTGGTTCTCTTTAGATGCTACATGTTAAGACGTACACGCCACAACAATTCTTTTCGAGATACAACGTGTAGTTTTGGAGATACAAGCTAATTTTGTACGATGCGTTATTTCTTCTCGTAAAGAGTTTCCAATGCGTACGTATATGTCTTTACTCTGCAAAACTGTATTTCCTTATGAAGTGGTATTCTTACATATCCTTTCGAGAGAAAACTGTCCTGTGCCTTCTCTTTTGAGGCTACACACTTAGACATACACGCAACATGAAAGCTTTTCGACTTACAACGTGTTGTTTAGGAAAAACAAGATAATTTCGGACGATGCGGGATTTCCTTAAAACGTGATTTTCTGAAAAATTTTGACGAAAGAAAATTCTCCTTTTGGTTCTCTTTAGATGCTACATGTTAAGACGTACACGCCACAACAATTCTTTTCGAGATACAACGTGTAGTTTTGGAGATACAAGCTAATTTTGTACGATGCGTTATTTCTTCTCGTAAAGAGTTTCCAATGCGTACGTATATGTCTTTACTCTGCAAAACTGTATTTCCTTATGAAGTGGTATTCTTACATATCCTTTCGAGAGAAAACTGTCCTGTGCCTTCTCTTTTGAGGCTACACACTTAGACATACACGCAACATGAAAGCTTTTCGACTTACAACGTGTTGTTTAGGAAAAACAAGATAATTTCGCACGATGCGGGATTTCCTTAAACGTGATTTTCTGAAAAATTTTGACGAAAGAAAATTCTCCTTTTGGTTCTCTTTAGATGCTACATGTTAAGACGTACACGCCACAACAATTCTTTTCGAGATACAACGTGTAGTTTTGGAGATACAAGCTAATTTTGTACGATGCGTTATTTCTTCTCGTAAAGAGTTTCCAATGCGTACGTATATGTCTTTACTCTGCAAAACTGTATTTCCTTATGAAGTGGTATTCTTACATATCCTTTCGAGAGAAAACTGTCCTGTGCCTTCTCTTTTGAGGCTACACACTTAGACATACACGCAACATGAAAGCTTTTCGACTTACAACGTGTTGTTTAGGAAAAACAAGATAATTTCGCACGATGCGGGATTTCCTTAAAACGTGATTTTCTGAAAAATTTTGACGAAAGAAAATTCTCCTTTTGGTTCTCTTTAGATGCTACATGTTAAGACGTACACGCCACAACAATTCTTTTCGAGATACAACGTGTAGTTTTGGAGATACAAGCTAATTTTGTACGATGCGTTATTTCTTCTCGTAAAGAGTTTCCAATGCGTACGAATATGTCTTTACTCTGCAAAACTGTATTTCCTTATGAAGTGGTATTCTTACATATCCTTTCGAGAGAAAACTGTCCTGTGCCTTCTCTTTTGAGGCTACACACGTAGACATACACGCAACATGAAAGCTTTTCGACTTACAACGTGTTGTTTAGGAAAAACAAGATAATTTCGCACGATGCGGGATTTCCTTAAAACGTGATTTTCTGAAAAATTTTGACGAAAGAAAATTCTCCTTTTGGTTCTCTTTAGATGCTACATGTTAAGACGTACACGCCACAACAATTCTTTTCGAGATACAACGTGTAGTTTTGGAGATACAAGCTAATTTTGTACGATGCGTTATTTCTTCTCGTAAAGAGTTTCCAATGCGTACGTATATGTCTTTACTCTGCAAAACTGTATTTCCTTATGAAGTGGTATTCTTACATATCCTTTCGAGAGAAAACTGTCCTGTGCCTTCTCTTTTGAGGCTACACACTTAGACATACACGCAACATGAAAGCTTTTCGACTTACAACGTGTTGTTTAGGAAAAACAAGATAATTTCGCACGATGCGGGATTTCCTTAAAACGTGATTTTCTGAAAAATTTGACGAAAGAAAATTCTCCTTTTGGTTCTCTTTAGATGCTACATGTTAAGACGTACACGCCACAACAATTCTTTTCGAGATACAACGTGTAGTTTTGGAGATACAAGCTAAATTTGTACGATGCGTTATTTCTTCTCGTAAAGAGTTTCCAATGCGTACGTATATGTCTTTACTCTGCAAAACTGTATTTCCTTATGAAGTGGTATTCTTACATATCCTTTCGTGAGAAAACTGTCCTGTGCCTTCTCTTTTGAGGCTACACACTTAGACATACACGCAACATGAAAGCTTTTCGACTTACAACGTGTTGTTTAGGAAAAACAAGATAATTTCGCACGATGCGGGATTTCCTTAAAACGTGATTTTCTGAAAAATTTTGACGAAAGAAAATTCTCCTTTTGGTTCTCTTTAGATGCTACATGTTAAGACGTACACGCCACAACAATTCTTTTCGAGATACAACGTGTAGTTTTGGAGATACAAGCTAATTTTGTACGATGCGTTATTTCTTCTTGTAAAGAGTTTCCAATGCGTACGTATATGTCTTTACTCTGCAAAACTGTATTTCCTTATGAAGTGGTATTCTTACATATCCTTTCGAGAGAAAACTGTCCTGTGCCTTCTCTTTTGAGGCTACACACTTAGACATACACGCAACATGAAAGCTTTTCGACTTACAACGTGTTGTTTAGGAAAAACAAGATAATTTCGCACGATGCGGGATTTCCTTAAAACGTGATTTTCTGAAAAATTTTGACGAAAGAAAATTCTCCTTTTGGTTCTCTTTAGATGCTACATGTTAAGACGTACACGCCACAACAATTCTTTTCGAGATACAACGTGTAGTTTTGGAGATACAAGCTAATTTTGTACGATGCGTTATTTCTTCTCGTAAAGAGTTTCCAATGCGTACGTATATGTCTTTACTCTGCAAAACTGTATTTCCTTATGAAGTGGTATTCTTACATATCCTTTCGAGAGAAAACTGTCCTGTGCCTTCTCTTTTGAGGCTACACACTTAGACATACACGCAACATGAAAGCTTTTCGACTTACAACGTGTTGTTTAGGAAAAACAAGATAATTTCGCACGATGCGGGATTTCCTTAAAACGTGATTTTCTGAAAAAATTTGACGAAAGAAAATTCTCCTTTTGGTTCTCTTTAGATGCTACATGTTAAGACGTACACGCCACAACAATTCTTTTCGAGATACAACGTGTAGTTTTGGAGATACAAGCTAATTTTGTACGATGCGTTATTTCTTCTCGTAAAGAGTTTCCAATGTGTACGTATATGTCTTTACTCTGCAAAACTGTATTTCCTTATGAAGTGGTATTCTTACATATCCTTTCGAGAGAAAACTGTCCTGTGCCTTCTCTTTTGAGGCTACACACTTAGACATACACGCAACATGAAAGCTTTTCGACTTACAACGTGTTGTTTAGGAAAAACAAGATAATTTCGCACGATGCGGGATTTCCTTAAAACGTGATTTTCTGAAAAATTTTGACGAAAGAAAATTCTCCTTTTGGTTCTCTTTAGATGCTACATGTTAAGACGTACACGCCACAACAATTCTTTTCGAGATACAACGTGTAGTTTTGGAGATACAAGCTAATTTTGTACTATGCGTTATTTCTTCTCGTAAAGAGTTTCCAATGCGTAAGTATATGTCTTTATTCTGCAAAACTGTATTTCCTTATGAAGTGGTATTCTTACATATCCTTTGGAGAGAAAACTGTCCTGTGCCTTCTCTTTTGAGGCTACACACTTAGACATACACGCAACATGAAAGCTTTTCGACTTACAACGTGTTGTTTAGGAAAAACAAGATAATTTCGCACGATGCGGGATTTCCTTAAAACGTGATTTTCTGAAAAATTTTGACGAAAGAAAATTCTCCTTTTGGTTCTCTTTAGATGCTACATGTTAAGACGTACACGCCACAACAATTCTTTTCGAGATACAACGTGTAGTTTTGGAGATACAAGCTAATTTTGTACGATGCGTTATTTCTTCTCGTAAAGAGTTTCCAATGCGTACGTATATGTCTTTACTCTGCAAAACTGTATTTCCTTATGAAGTGGTATTCTTACATATCCTTTCGAGAGAAAAGTGTCCTGTGCCTTCTCTTTTGAGGCTACACACGTAGACATACACGCAACATGAAAGCTTTTCGACTTACAACGTGTTGTTTAGGAAAAACAAGATAATTTCGCACGATGCGGGATTTCCTTAAAACGTGATTTTCTGAAAAATTTTGACGAAAGAAAATTCTCCTTTTGGTTCTCTTTAGATGCTACATGTTAAGACGTACACGCCACAACAATTCTTTTCGAGATACAACGTGTAGTTTTGGAGATACAAGCTAATTTTGTACGATGCGTTATTTCTTCTCGTAAAGAGTTTCCAATGCGTACGTATATGTCTTTACTCTGCAAAACTGTATTTCCTTATGAAGTGGTATTCTTACATATCCTTTCGAGAGAAAACTGTCCTGTGCCTTCTCTTTTGAGGCTACACACTTAGACATACACGCAACATGAAAGCTTTTCGACTTACAACGTGTTGTTTAGGAAAAACAAGATAATTTCGCACGATGCGGGATTTCCTTAAAACGTGATTTTCTGAAAAATTTTGACGAAAGAAAATTCTCCTTTTGGTTCTCTTTAGATGCTACATGTTAAGACGTACACGCCACAACAATTCTTTTCGAGATACAACGTGTAGTTTTGGAGATACAAGCTAATTTTGTACGATGCGTTATTTCTTCTCGTAAAGAGTTTCCAATGCGTACGTATATGTCTTTACTCTGCAAAACTGTATTTCCTTATGAAGTGGTATTCTTACATATCCTTTCGAGAGAAAACTGTCCTGTGCCTTCTCTTTTGAGGCTACACACTTAGACATACACGCAACATGAAAGCTTTTCGACTTACAACGTGTTGTTTAGGAAAAACAAGATAATTTCGCATGATGCGGGATTTCCTTAAAACGTGATTTTCTGAAAAAATTTGACGAAAGAAAATTCTCCTTTTGGTTCTCTTTAGATGCTACATGTTAAGACGTACACGCCACAACAATTCTTTTCGAGATACAACGTGTAGTTTTGGAGATACAAGCTAATTTTGTACGATGCGTTATTTCTTCTCGTAAAGAGTTTCCAATGTGTACGTATATGTCTTTACTCTGCAAAACTGTATTTCCTTATGAAGTGGTATTCTTACATATCCTTTCGAGAGAAAACTGTCCTGTGCCTTCTCTTTTGAGGCTACACACTTAGACATACACGCAACATGAAAGCTTTTCGACTTACAACGTGTTGTTTAGGAAAAACAAGATAATTTCGCACGATGCGGGATTTCCTTAAAACGTGATTTTCTGAAAAATTTTGACGAAAGAAAATTCTCCTTTTGGTTCTCTTTAGATGCTACATGTTAAGACGTACACGCCACAACAATTCTTTTCGAGATACAACGTGTAGTTTTGGAGATACAAGCTAATTTTGTACTATGCGTTATTTCTTCTCGTAAAGAGTTTCCAATGCGTACGTATATGTCTTTACTCTGCAAAACTGTATTTCCTTATGAAGTGGTATTCTTACATATCCTTTCGAGAGAAAAGTGTCCTGTGCCTTCTCTTTTGAGGCTACACACGTAGACATACACGCAACATGAAAGCTTTTCGACTTACAACGTGTTGTTTAGGAAAAACAAGATAATTTCGCACGATGCGGGATTTCCTTAAAACGTGATTTTCTGAAAAATTTTGACGAAAGAAAATTCTCCTTTTGGTTCTCTTTAGATGCTACATGTTAAGACGTACACGCCACAACAATTCTTTTCGAGATACAACGTGTAGTTTTGGAGATACAAGCTAATTTTGTACGATGCGTTATTTCTTCTCGTAAAGAGTTTCCAATGCGTACGTATATGTCTTTACTCTGCAAAACTGTATTTCCTTATGAAGTGGTATTCTTACATATCCTTTCGAGAGAAAAGTGTCCTGTGCCTTCTCTTTTGAGGCTACACACGTAGACATACACGCAACATGAAAGCTTTTCGACTTACAACGTGTTGTTTAGGAAAAACAAGATAATTTCGCACGATGCGGGATTTCCTTAAAACGTGATTTTCTGAAAAATTTTGACGAAAGAAAATTCTCCTTTTGGTTCTCTTTAGATGCTACATGTTAAGACGTACACGCCACAACAATTCTTTTCGAGATACAACGTGTAGTTTTGGAGATACAAGCTAATTTTGTACGATGCGTTATTTCTTCTCGTAAAGAGTTTCCAATGCGTACGTATATGTCTTTACTCTGCAAAACTGTATTTCCTTATGAAGTGGTATTCTTACATATCCTTTCGAGAGAAAACTGTCCTGTGCCTTCTCTTTTGAGGCTACACACTTAGACATACACGCAACATGAAAGCTTTTCGACTTACAACGTGTTGTTTAGGAAAAACAAGATAATTTCGCACGATGCGGGATTTCCTTAAAACGTGATTTTCTGAAAAATTTTGACGAAAGAAAATTCTCCTTTTGGTTCTCTTTAGATGCTACATGTTAAGACGTACACGCCACAACAATTCTTTTCGAGATACAACGTGTAGTTTTGGAGATACAAGCTAATTTTGTACGATGCGTTATTTCTTCTCGTAAAGAGTTTCCAATGCGTACGTATATGTCTTTACTCTGCAAAACTGTATTTCCTTATGAAGTGGTATTCTTACATATCCTTTCGAGAGAAAACTGTCCTGTGCCTTCTCTTTTGAGGCTACACACTTAGACATACACGCAACATGAAAGCTTTTCGACTTACAACGTGTTGTTTAGGAAAAACAAGATAATTTCGCATGATGCGGGATTTCCTTAAAACGTGATTTTCTGAAAAATTTTGACGAAAGAAAATTCTCCTTTTGGTTCTCTTTAGATGCTACATGTTAAGACGTACACGCCACAACAATTCTTTTCGAGATACAACGTGTAGTTTTGGAGATACAAGCTAATTTTGTACTATGCGTTATTTCTTCTCGTAAAGAGTTTCCAATGCGTACGTATATGTCTTTACTCTGCAAAACTGTATTTCCTTATGAAGTGGTATTCTTACATATCCTTTCGAGAGAAAACTGTCCTGTGCCTTCTCTTTTGAGGCTACACACTTAGACATACACGCAACATGAAAGCTTTTCGACTTACAACGTGTTGTTTAGGAAAAACAAGATAATTTCGCACGATGCGGGATTTCCTTAAAACGTGATTTTCTGAAAAATTTTGACGAAAGAAAATTCTCCTTTTGGTTCTCTTTAGATGCTACATGTTAAGACGTACACGCCACAACAATTCTTTTCGAGATACAACGTGTAGTTTTGGAGATACAAGCTAATTTTGTACGATGCGTTATTTCTTCTCGTAAAGAGTTTCCAATGCGTACGTATATGTCTTTACTCTGCAAAACTGTATTTCCTTATGAAGTGGTATTCTTACATATCCTTTCGAGAGAAAAGTGTCCTGTGCCTTCTCTTTTGAGGCTACACACGTAGACATACACGCAACATGAAAGCTTTTCGACTTACAACGTGTTGTTTAGGAAAAACAAGATAATTTCGCACGATGCGGGATTTCCTTAAAACGTGATTTTCTGAAAAATTTTGACGAAAGAAAATTCTCCTTTTGGTTCTCTTTAGATGCTACATGTTAAGACGTACACGCCACAACAATTCTTTTCGAGATACAACGTGTAGTTTTGGAGATACAAGCTAATTTTGTACGATGCGTTATTTCTTCTCGTAAAGAGTTTCCAATGCGTACGTATATGTCTTTACTCTGCAAAACTGTATTTCCTTATGAAGTGGTATTCTTACATATCCTTTCGAGAGAATACTGTCCTGTGCCTTCTCTTTTGAGGCTACACACTTAGACATACACGCAACATGAAAGCTTTTCGACTTACAACGTGTTGTTTAGGAAAAACAAGATAATTTCGCACGATGCGGGATTTCCTTAAAACGTGATTTTCTGAAAAATTTTGACGAAAGAAAATTCTCCTTTTGGTTCTCTTTAGATGCTACATGTTAAGACGTACACGCCACAACAATTCTTTTCGAGATACAACGTGTAGTTTTGGAGATACAAGCTAATTTTGTACGATGCGTTATTTCTTCTCGTAAAGAGTTTCCAATGCATACGTATATGTCTTTACTCTGCAAAACTGTATTTCCTCATGAAGTGGTATTCTTACATATCCTTTCGAGAGAAAACTGTCCTGTGCCTTCTCTTTTGAGGCTACACACGTAGACATACACGCAACATGAAAGCTTTTCGACTTACAACGTGTTGTTTAGGAAAAACAAGATAATTTCGCACGATGCGGGATTTCCTTAAAACGTGATTTTCTGAAAAATTTTGACGAAAGAAAATTCTCCTTTTGGTTCTCTTTAGATGCTACATGTTAAGACGTACACGCCACAATAATTCTTTTCGAGATACAACGTGTAGTTTTGGAGATACAAGCTAATTTTGTACGATGCGTTATTTCTTCTCGTAAAGAGTTTCCAATGCGTACGTATATGTCTTTACTCTGCAAAACTGTATTTCCTTATGAAGTGGTATTCTTACATATCCTTTCGAGAGAAAACTGTCCTGTGCCTTCTCTTTTGAGGCTACACACTTAGACATTCACGCAACATGAAAGCTTTTCGACTTACAACGTGTTGTTTAGGAAAAACAAGATAATTTCGCACGATGCGGGATTTCCTTAAAACGTGATTTTCTGAAAAATTTTGACGAAAGAAAATTCTCCTTTTGGTTCTCTTTAGATGCTACATGTTAAGACGTACACGCCACAACAATTCTTTTCGAGATACAACGTGTAGTTTTGGAGATACAAGCTAATTTTGTACGATGCGTTATTTCTTCTCGTAAAGAGTTTCCAATGCGTACGTATATGTCTTTACTCTGCAAAACTGTATTTCCTTATGAAGTGGTATTCTTACATATCCTTTCGAGAGAAAAGTGTCCTGTGCCTTCTCTTTTGAGGCTACACACGTAGACATACACGCAACATGAAAGCTTTTCGACTTACAACGTGTTGTTTAGGAAAAACAAGATAATTTCGCACGATGCGGGATTTCCTTAAAACGTGATTTTCTGAAAAATTTTGACGGAAGAAAATTCTCCTTTTGGTTCTCTTTAGATGCTACATGTTAAGACGTACACGCCACAACAATTCTTTTCGAGATACAACGTGTAGTTTTGGAGATACAAGCTAATTTTGTACGATGCGTTATTTCTTCTCGTAAAGAGTTTCCAATGCGTACGTATATGTCTTTACTCTGCAAAACTGTATTTCCTTATGAAGTGGTATTCTTACATATCCTTTCGAGAGAATACTGTCCTGTGCCTTCTCTTTTGAGGCTACACACTTAGACATACACGCAACATGAAAGCTTTTCGACTTACAACGTGTTGTTTAGGAAAAACAAGATAATTTCGCACGATGCGGGATTTCCTTAAAACGTGATTTTCTGAAAAATTTTGACGAAAGAAAATTCTCCTTTTGGTTCTCTTTAGATGCTACATGTTAAGACGTACACGCCACAACAATTCTTTTCGAGATACAACGTGTAGTTTTGGAGATACAAGCTAATTTTGTACTATGCGTTATTTCTTCTCGTAAAGAGTTTCCAATGCGTACGTATATGTCTTTACTCTGCAAAACTGTATTTCCTCATGAAGTGGTATTCTTACATATCCTTTCGAGAGAAAACTGTCCTGTGCCTTCTCTTTTGAGGCTACACACGTAGACATACACGCAACATGAAAGCTTTTCGACTTACAACGTGTTGTTTAGGAAAAACAAGATAATTTCGCACGATGCGGGATTTCCTTAAAACGTGATTTTCTGAAAAATTTTGACGAAAGAAAATTCTCCTTTTGGTTCTCTTTAGATGCTACATGTTAAGACGTACACGCCACAACAATTCTTTTCGAGATACAACGTGTAGTTTTGGAGATACAAGCTAATTTTGTACGATGCGTTATTTCTTCTCGTAAAGAGTTTCCAATGCGTACGTATATGTCTTTACTCTGCAAAACTGTATTTCCTTATGAAGTGGTATTTTTACATATCCTTTCGAGAGAAAACTGTCCTGTGCCTTCTCTTTTGAGGCTACACACTTAGACATACACGCAACATGAAAGCTTTTCGACTTACAACGTGTTGTTTAGGAAAAACAAGATAATTTCGCACGATGCGGGATTTCCTTAAAACGTGATTTTCTGAAAAATTTTGACGAAAGAAAATTCTCCTTTTGGTTCTCTTTAGATGCTACATGTTAAGACGTACACGCCACAACAATTCTTTTCGAGATACAACGTGTAGTTTTGGAGATACAAGCTAATTTTGTACGATGCGTTATTTCTTCTCGTAAAGAGTTTCCAATGCGTACGTATATGTCTTTACTCTGCAAAACTGTATTTCCTTATGAAGTGGTATTCTTACATATCCTTTCGAGAGAAAACTGTCCTGTGCCTTCTCTTTTGAGGCTACACACGTAGACATACACGCAACATGAAAGCTTTTCGACTTACAACGTGTTGTTTAGGAAAAACAAGATAATTTCGCACGATGCGGGATTTCCTTAAAACGTGATTTTCTGAAAAATTTTGACGAAAGAAAATTCTCCTTTTGGTTCTCTTTAGATGCTACATGTTAAGACGTACACGCCACAATAATTCTTTTCGAGATACAACGTGTAGTTTTGGAGATACAAGCTAATTTTGTACGATGCGTTATTTCTTCTCGTAAAGAGTTTCCAATGCGTACGTATATGTCTTTACTCTGCAAAACTGTATTTCCTTATGAAGTGGTATTCTTACATATCCTTTCGAGAGAAAACTGTCCTGTGCCTTCTCTTTTGAGGCTACACACTTAGACATACACGCAACATGAAAGCTTTTCGACTTACAACGTGTTGTTTAGGAAAAACAAGATAATTTCGCACGATGCGGGATTTCCTTAAAACGTGATTTTCTGAAAAATTTTGACGAAAGAAAATTCTCCTTTTGGTTCTCTTTAGATGCTACATGTTAAGACGTACACGCCACAACAATTCTTTTCGAGATACAACGTGTAGTTTTGGAGATACAAGCTAATTTTGTACGATGCGTTATTTCTTCTCGTAAAGAGTTTCCAATGCGTACGTATATGTCTTTACTCTGCAAAACTGTATTTCCTTATGAAGTGGTATTCTTACATATCCTTTCGAGAGAAAACTGTCCTGTGCCTTCTCTTTTGAGGCTACACACTTAGACATACACGCAACATGAAAGCTTTTCGACTTACAACGTGTTGTTTAGGAAAAACAAGATAATTTCGCACGATGCAGGATTTCCTTAAAACGTGATTTTCTGAAAAATTTTGACGAAAGAAAATTCTCCTTTTGGTTCTCTTTAGATGCTACATGTTAAGACGTACACGCCACAACAATTCTTTTCGAGATACAACGTGTAGTTTTGGAGGTACAAGCTAATTTTGTACTATGCGTTATTTCTTCTCGTAAAGAGATTCCAATGCGTACGAATATGTCTTTACTCTGCAAAACTGTATTTCCTCATGAAGTGGTATTCTTACATATCCTTTCGAGAGAAAACTGTCCTGTGCCTTCTCTTTTGAGGCTACACACGTAGACATACACGCAACATGAAAGCTTTTCGACTTACAACGTGTTGTTTAGGAAAAACAAGATAATTTCGCACGATGCGGGATTTCCTTAAAACGTGATTTTCTGAAAAATTTTGACGAAAGAAAATTCTCCTTTTGGTTCTCTTTAGATGCTACATGTTAAGACGTACACGCCACAACAATTCTTTTCGAGATACAACGTGTAGTTTTGGAGATACAAGCTAATTTTGTACGATGCGTTATTTCTTCTCGTAAAGAGTTTCCAATGCGTACGTATATGTCTTTACTCTGCAAAACTGTATTTCCTTATGAAGTGGTATTCTTACATATCCTTTCGAGAGAAAACTGTCCTGTGCCTTCTCTTTTGAGGCTACACACTTAGACATACACGCAACATGAAAGCTTTTCGACTTACAACGTGTTGTTTAGGAAAAACAAGATAATTTCGCACGATGCGGGATTTCCTTAAAACGTGATTTTCTGAAAAATTTTGACGAAAGAAAATTCTCCTTTTGGTTCTCTTTAGATGCTACATGTTAAAACGTACACGCCACAACAATTCTTTTCGAGATACAACGTGTAGTTTTGGAGATACAAGCTAATTTTGTACGATGCGTTATTTCTTCTCCTAAAGAGTTTCCAATGCGTATGTATATGTCTTTACTCTGCAAAACTGTATTTCCTTATGAAGTGGTATTCTTACATATCCTTTCGAGAGAAAACTGTCCTGTGCCTTCTCTTTTGAGGCTACACACTTAGACATACACGCAACATGAAAGCTTTTCGACTTACAACGTGTTGTTTAGGAAAAACAAGATAATTTCGCACGATGCGGGATTTCCTTAAAACGTGATTTTCTGAAAAATTTTGACGAAAGAAAATTCTCCTTTTGGTTCTCTTTAGATGCTACATGTTAAGACGTACACGCCACAACAATTCTTTTCGAGATACAACGTGTAGTTTTGGAGATACAAGCTAATTTTGTACGATGCGTTATTTCTTCTCGTAAAGAGTTTCCAATGCGTACGTATATGTCTTTACTCTGCAAAACTGTATTTCCTTATGAAGTGGTATTCTTACATATCCTTTCGAGAGAAAACTGTCCTGTGCCTTCTCTTTTGAGGCTACACACGTAGACATACACGCAACATGAAAGCTTTTCGACTTACAACGTGTTGTTTAGGAAAAACAAGATAATTTCGCACGATGCGGGATTTCCTTAAAACGTGATTTTCTGAAAAATTTTGACGAAAGAAAATTCTCCTTTTGGTTCTCTTTAGATGCTACATGTTAAGACGTACACGCCACAACAATTCTTTTCGAGATACAACGTGTAGTTTTGGAGATACAAGCTAATTTTGTACGATGCGTTATTTCTTCTCGTAAAGAGTTTCCAATGCGTACGTATATGTCTTTACTCTGCAAAACTGTATTTCCTTATGAAGTGGTATTCTTACATATCCTTTCGAGAGAAAACTGTCCTGTGCCTTCTCTTTTGAGGCTACACACTTAGACATACACGCAACATGAAAGCTTTTCGACTTACAACGTGTTGTTTAGGAAAAACAAGATAATTTCGCACGATGCGGGATTTCCTTAAAACGTGATTTTCTGAAAAATTTTGACGAAAGAAAATTCTCCTTTTGGTTCTCTTTAGATGCTACATGTTAAGACGTACACGCCACAACAATTCTTTTCGAGATACAACGTGTAGTTTTGGAGATACAAGCTAATTTTGTACGATGCGTTATTTCTTCTCGTAAAGAGTTTCCAATGCGTACGTATATGTCTTTACTCTGCAAAACTGTATTTCCTTATGAAGTGGTATTCTTACATATCCTTTCGAGAGAAAACTGTCCTGTGCCTTCTCTTTTGAGGCTACACACTTAGACATACACGCAACATGAAAGCTTTTCGACTTACAACGTGTTGTTTAGGAAAAACAAGATAATTTCGCACGATGCAGGATTTCCTTAAAACGTGATTTTCTGAAAAATTTTGACGAAAGAAAATTCTCCTTTTGGTTCTCTTTAGATGCTACATGTTAAGACGTACACGCCACAACAATTCTTTTCGAGATACAACGTGTAGTTTTGGAGATACAAGCTAATTTTGTACGATGCGTTATTTCTTCTCGTAAAGAGTTTCCAATGCGTACGTATATGTCTTTACTCTGCAAAACTGTATTTCCTTATGAAGTGGTATTCTTACATATCCTTTCGAGAGAAAAGTGTCCTGTGCCTTCTCTTTTGAGGCTACACACGTAGACATACACGCAACATGAAAGCTTTTCGACTTACAACGTGTTGTTTAGGAAAAACAAGATAATTTCGCACGATGCGGGATTTCCTTAAAACGTGATTTTCTGAAAAATTTTGACGAAAGAAAATTCTCCTTTTGGTTCTCTTTAGATGCTACATGTTAAGACGTACACGCCACAACAATTCTTTTCGAGATACAACGTGTAGTTTTGGAGATACAAGCTAATTTTGTACGATGCGTTATTTCTTCTCGTAAAGAGTTTCCAATGCGTACGTATATGTCTTTACTCTGCAAAACTGTATTTCCTTATGAAGTGGTATTCTTACATATCCTTTCGAGAGAATACTGTCCTGTGCCTTCTCTTTTGAGGCTACACACTTAGACATACACGCAACATGAAAGCTTTTCGACTTACAACGTGTTGTTTAGGAAAAACAAGATAATTTCGCACGATGCGGGATTTCCTTAAAACGTGATTTTCTGAAAAATTTTGACGAAAGAAAATTCTCCTTTTGGTTCTCTTTAGATGCTACATGTTAAGACGTACACGCCACAACAATTCTTTTCGAGATACAACGTGTAGTTTTGGAGATACAAGCTAATTTTGTACTATGCGTTATTTCTTCTCGTAAAGAGTTTCCAATGCGTACGTATATGTCTTTACTCTGCAAAACTGTATTTCCTCATGAAGTGGTATTCTTACATATCCTTTCGAGAGAAAACTGTCCTGTGCCTTCTCTTTTGAGGCTACACACGTAGACATACACGCAACATGAAAGCTTTTCGACTTACAACGTGTTGTTTAGGAAAAACAAGATAATTTCGCACGATGCGGGATTTCCTTAAAACGTGATTTTCTGAAAAATTTTGACGAAAGAAAATTCTCCTTTTGGTGCTCTTTAGATGCTACATGTTAAGACGTACACGCCACAACAATTCTTTTCGAGATACAACGTGTAGTTTTGGAGATACAAGCTAATTTTGTACGATGCGTTATTTCTTCTCGTAAAGAGTTTCCAATGCGTACGTATATGTCTTTACTCTGCAAAACTGTATTTCCTTATGAAGTGGTATTCTTACATATCCTTTCGAGAGAAAACTGTCCTGTGCCTTCTCTTTTGAGGCTACACACTTAGACATACACGCAACATGAAAGCTTTTCGACTTACAACGTGTTGTTTAGGAAAAACAAGATAATTTCGCACGATGCGGGATTTCCTTAAAACGTGATTTTCTGAAAAATTTTGACGAAAGAAAATTCTCCTTTTGGTTCTCTTTAGATGCTACATGTTAAGACGTACACGCCACAACAATTCTTTTCGAGATACAACGTGTAGTTTTGGAGATACAAGCTAATTTTGTACGATGCGTTATTTCTTCTCGTAAAGAGTTTCCAATGCGTACGTATATGTCTTTACTCTGCAAAACTGTATTTCCTTATGAAGTGGTATTCTTCCATATCCTTTCGAGAGAAAACTGTCCTGTGCCTTCTCTTTTGAGGCTACACACGTAGACATACACGCAACATGAAAGCTTTTCGACTTACAACGTGTTGTTTAGGAAAAACAAGATAATTTCGCACGATGCGGGATTTCCTTAAAACGTGATTTTCTGAAAAATTTTGACGAAAGAAAATTCTCCTTTTGGTTCTCTTTAGATGCTACATGTTAAGACGTACGCGCCACAATAATTCTTTTCGAGATACAACGTGTAGTTTTGGAGATACAAGCTAATTTTGTACGATGCGTTATTTCTTCTCGTAAAGAGTTTCCAATGCGTACGTATATGTCTTTACTCTGCAAAACTGTATTTCCTTATGAAGTGGTATTCTTACATATCCTTTCGAGAGAAAACTGTCCTGTGCCTTCTCTTTTGAGGCTACACACTTAGACATACACGCAACATGAAAGCTTTTCGACTTACAACGTGTTGTTTAGGAAAAACAAGATAATTTCGCACGATGCGGGATTTCCTTAAAACGTGATTTTCTGAAAAATTTTGAGGAAAGAAAATTCTCCTTTTGGTTCTCTTTAGATGCTACATGTTAAGACGTACACGCCACAACAATTCTTTTCGAGATACAACGTGTAGTTTTGGAGATACAAGCTAATTTTGTACGATGCGTTATTTCTTCTCGTAAAGAGTTTCCAATGCGTACGTATATGTCTTTACTCTGCAAAACTGTATTTCCTTATGAAGTGGTATTCTTACATATCCTTTCGAGAGAAAACTGTCCTGTGCCTTCTCTTTTGAGGCTACACACTTAGACATACACGCAACATGAAAGCTTTTCGACTTACAATGTGTTGTTTAGGAAAAACAAGATAATTTCGCACGATGCAGGATTTCCTTAAAACGTGATTTTCTGAAAAATTTTGACGAAAGAAAATTCTCCTTTTGGTTCTCTTTAGATGCTACATGTTAAGACGTACACGCCACAACAATTCTTTTCGAGATACAACGTGTAGTTTTGGAGATACAAGCTAATTTTGTACTATGCGTTATTTCTTCTCGTAAAGAGATTCCAATGCGTACGAATATGTCTTTACTCTGCAAAACTGTATTTCCTCATGAAGTGGTATTCTTACATATCCTTTCGAGAGAAAACTGTCCTGTGCCTTCTCTTTTGAGGCTACACACGTAGACATACACGCAACATGAAAGCTTTTCGACTTACAACGTGTTGTTTAGGAAAAACAAGATAATTTCGCACGATGCAGGATTTCCTTAAAACGTGATTTTCTGAAAAATTTTGACGAAAGAAAATTCTCCTTTTGGTTCTCTTTAGATGCTACATGTTAAGACGTACACGCCACAACAATTCTTTTCGAGATACAACGTGTAGTTTTGGAGATACAAGCTAATTTTGTACGATGCGTTATTTCTTCTCGTAAAGAGTTTCCAATGCGTACGTATATGTCTTTACTCTGCAAAACTGTATTTCCTTATGAAGTGGTATTCTTACATATCCTTTCGAGAGAAAACTGTCCTGTGCCTTCTCTTTTGAGGCTACACACTTAGACATACACGCAACATGAAAGCTTTTCGACTTACAACGTGTTGTTTAGGAAAAACAAGATAATTTCGCACGATGCGGGATTTCCTTAAAACGTGATTTTCTGAAAAATTTTGACGAAAGAAAATTCTCCTTTTGGTTCTCTTTAGATGCTACATGTTAAAACGTACACGCCACAACAATTCTTTTCGAGATACAACGTGTAGTTTTGGAGATACAAGCTAATTTTGTACGATGCGTTATTTCTTCTCGTAAAGAGTTTCCAATGCGTATGTATATGTCTTTACTCTGCAAAACTGTATTTCCTTATGAAGTGGTATTCTTACATATCCTTTCGAGAGAAAACTGTCCTGTGCCTTCTCTTTTGAGGCTACACACTTAGACATACACGCAACATGAAAGCTTTTCGACTTACAACGTGTTGTTTAGGAAAAACAAGATAATTTCGCACGATGCGGGATTTCCTTAAAACGTGATTTTCTGAAAAATTTTGACGAAAGAAAATTCTCCTTTTGGTGCTCTTTAGATGCTACATGTTAAGACGTACACGCCACAACAATTCTTTTCGAGATACAACGTGTAGTTTTGGAGATACAAGCTAATTTTGTACGATGCGTTATTTCTTCTCGTAAAGAGTTTCCAATGCGTACGTATATGTCTTTACTCTGCAAAACTGTATTTCCTTATGAAGTGGTATTCTTACATATCCTTTCGAGAGAAAACTGTCCTGTGCCTTCTCTTTTGAGGCTACACACTTAGACATACACGCAACATGAAAGCTTTTCGACTTACAACGTGTTGTTTAGGAAAAACAAGATAATTTCGCACGATGCGGGATTTCCTTAAAACGTGATTTTCTGAAAAATTTTGACGAAAGAAAATTCTCCTTTTGGTTCTCTTTAGATGCTACATGTTAAAACGTACACGCCACAACAATTCTTTTCGAGATACAACGTGTAGTTTTGGAGATACAAGCTAATTTTGTACGATGCGTTATTTCTTCTCGTAAAGAGTTTCCAATGCGTATGTATATGTCTTTACTCTGCAAAACTGTATTTCCTTATGAAGTGGTATTCTTACATATCCTTTCGAGAGAAAACTGTCCTGTGCCTTCTCTTTTGAGGCTACACACTTAGACATACACGCAACATGAAAGCTTTTCGACTTACAACGTGTTGTTTAGGAAAAACAAGATAATTTCGCACGATGCGGGATTTCCTTAAAACGTGATTTTCTGAAAAATTTTGACGAAAGAAAATTCTCCTTTTGGTTCTCTTTAGATGCTACATGTTAAGACGTACACGCCACAACAATTCTTTTCGAGATACAACGTGTAGTTTTGGAGATACAAGCTAATTTTGTACGATGCGTTATTTCTTCTCGTAAAGAGTTTCCAATGCGTACGTATATGTCTTTACTCTGCAAAACTGTATTTCCTTATGAAGTGGTATTCTTACATATCCTTTCGAGAGAAAACTGTCCTGTGCCTTCTCTTTTGAGGCTACACACGTAGACATACACGCAACATGAAAGCTTTTCGACTTACAACGTGTTGTTTAGGAAAAACAAGATAATTTCGCACGATGCGGGATTTCCTTAAAACGTGATTTTCTGAAAAATTTTGACGAAAGAAAATTCTCCTTTTGGTTCTCTTTAGATGCTACATGTTAAGACGTACACGCCACAACAATTCTTTTCGAGATACAACGTGTAGTTTTGGAGATACAAGCTAATTTTGTACGATGCGTTATTTCTTCTCGTAAAGAGTTTCCAATGCGTACGTATATGTCTTTACTCTGCAAAACTGTATTTCCTTATGAAGTGGTATTCTTACATATCCTTTCGAGAGAAAACTGTCCTGTGCCTTCTCTTTTGAGGCTACACACTTAGACATACACGCAACATGAAAGCTTTTCGACTTACAACGTGTTGTTTAGGAAAAACAAGATAATTTCGCACGATGCGGGATTTCCTTAAAACGTGATTTTCTGAAAAATTTTGACGAAAGAAAATTCTCCATTTGGTTCTCTTTAGATGCTACATGTTAAGACGTACACGCCACAACAATTCTTTTCGAGATACAACGTGTAGTTTTGGAGATACAAGCTAATTTTGTACGATGCGTTATTTCTTCTCGTAAAGAGTTTCCAATGCGTACGTATATGTCTTTACTCTGCAAAACTGTATTTCCTTATGAAGTGGTATTCTTACATATCCTTTCGAGAGAAAACTGTCCTGTGCCTTCTCTTTTGAGGCTACACACTTAGACATACACGCAACATGAAAGCTTTTCGACTTACAACGTGTTGTTTAGGAAAAACAAGATAATTTCGCACGATGCAGGATTTCCTTAAAACGTGATTTTCTGAAAAATTTTGACGAAAGAAAATTCTCCTTTTGGTTCTCTTTAGATGCTACATGTTAAGACGTACACGCCACAACAATTCTTTTCGAGATACAACGTGTAGTTTTGGAGATACAAGCTAATTTTGTACGATGCGTTATTTCTTCTCGTAAAGAGTTTCCAATGCGTACGTATATGTCTTTACTCTGCAAAACTGTATTTCCTTATGAAGTGGTATTCTTACTTATCCTTTCGAGAGAAAAGTGTCCTGTGCCTTCTCTTTTGAGGCTACACACGTAGACATACACGCAACATGAAAGCTTTTCGACTTACAACGTGTTGTTTAGGAAAAACAAGATAATTTCGCACGATGCGGGATTTCCTTAAAACGTGATTTTCTGAAAAATTTTGACGAAAGAAAATTCTCCTTTTGGTTCTCTTTAGATGCTACATGTTAAGACGTACACGCCACAACAATTCTTTTCGAGATACAACGTGTAGTTTTGGAGATACAAGCTAATTTTGTACGATGCGTTATTTCTTCTCGTAAAGAGTTTCCAATGCGTACGTATATGTCTTTACTCTGCAAAACTGTATTTCCTTATGAAGTGGTATTCTTACATATCCTTTCGAGAGAATACTGTCCTGTGCCTTCTCTTTTGAGGCTACACACTTAGACATACACGCAACATGAAAGCTTTTCGACTTACAACGTGTTGTTTAGGAAAAACAAGATAATTTCGCACGATGCGGGATTTCCTTAAAACGTGATTTTCTGAAAAATTTTGACGAAAGAAAATTCTCCTTTTGGTTCTCTTTAGATGCTACATGTTAAGACGTACACGCCACAACAATTCTTTTCGAGATACAACGTGTAGTTTTGGAGATACAAGCTAATTTTGTACTATGCGGTATTTCTTCTCGTAAAGAGTTTCCAATGCGTACGTATATGTCTTTACTCTGCAAAACTGTATTTCCTCATGAAGTGGTATTCTTACATATCCTTTCGAGAGAAAACTGTCCTGTGCCTTCTCTTTTGAGGCTACACACGTAGACATACACGCAACATGAAAGCTTTTCGACTTACAACGTGTTGTTTAGGAAAAACAAGATAATTTCGCACGATGCGGGATTTCCTTAAAACGTGATTTTCTGAAAAATTTTGACGAAAGAAAATTCTCCTTTTGGTGCTCTTTAGATGCTACATGTTAAGACGTACACGCCACAACAATTCTTTTCGAGATACAACGTGTAGTTTTGGAGATACAAGCTAATTTTGTACGATGCGTTATTTCTTCTCGTAAAGAGTTTCCAATGCGTACGTATATGTCTTTACTCTGCAAAACTGTATTTCCTTATGAAGTGGTATTCTTACATATCCTTTCGAGAGAAAACTGTCCTGTGCCTTCTCTTTTGAGGCTACACACTTAGACATACACGCAACATGAAAGCTTTTCGACTTACAACGTGTTGTTTAGGAAAAACAAGATAATTTCGCACGATGCGGGATTTCCTTAAAACGTGATTTTCTGAAAAATTTTGACGAAAGAAAATTCTCCTTTTGGTTCTCTTTAGATGCTACATGTTAAGACGTACACGCCACAACAATTCTTTTCGAGATACAACGTGTAGTTTTGGAGATACAAGCTAATTTTGTACGATGCGTTATTTCTTCTCGTAAAGAGTTTCCAATGCGTACGTATATGTCTTTACTCTGCAAAACTGTATTTCCTTATGAAGTGGTATTCTTCCATATCCTTTCGAGAGAAAACTGTCCTGTGCCTTCTCTTTTGAGGCTACACACGTAGACATACACGCAACATGAAAGCTTTTCGACTTACAACGTGTTGTTTAGGAAAAACAAGATAATTTCGCACGATGCGGGATTTCCTTAAAACGTGATTTTCTGAAAAATTTTGACGAAAGAAAATTCTCCTTTTGGTTCTCTTTAGATGCTACATGTTAAGACGTACACGCCACAATAATTCTTTTCGAGATACAACGTGTAGTTTTGGAGATACAAGCTAATTTTGTACGATGCGTTATTTCTTCTCGTAAAGAGTTTCCAATGCGTACGTATATGTCTTTACTCTGCAAAACTGTATTTCCTTATGAAGTGGTATTCTTACATATCCTTTCGAGAGAAAACTGTCCTGTGCCTTCTCTTTTGAGGCTACACACTTAGACATACACGCAACATGAAAGCTTTTCGACTTACAACGTGTTGTTTAGGAAAAACAAGATAATTTCGCACGATGCGGGATTTCCTTAAAACGTGATTTTCTGAAAAATTTTGACGAAAGAAAATTCTCCTTTTGGTTCTCTTTAGATGCTACATGTTAAGACGTACACGCCACAACAATTCTTTTCGAGATACAACGTGTAGTTTTGGAGATACAAGCTAATTTTGTACGATGCGTTATTTCTTCTCGTAAAGAGTTTCCAATGCGTACGTATATGTCTTTACTCTGCAAAACTGTATTTCCTTATGAAGTGGTATTCTTACATATCCTTTCGAGAGAAAACTGTCCTGTGCCTTCTCTTTTGAGGCTACACACTTAGACATACACGCAACATGAAAGCTTTTCGACTTACAACGTGTTGTTTAGGAAAAACAAGATAATTTCGCACGATGCAGGATTTCCTTAAAACGTGATTTTCTGAAAAATTTTGACGAAAGAAAATTCTCCTTTTGGTTCTCTTTAGATGCTACATGTTAAGACGTACACGCCACAACAATTCTTTTCGAGATACAACGTGTAGTTTTGGAGATACAAGCTAATTTTGTACTATGCGTTATTTCTTCTCGTAAAGAGATTCCAATGCGTACGAATATGTCTTTACTCTGCAAAACTGTATTTCCTCATGAAGTGGTATTCTTACATATCCTTTCGAGAGAAAACTGTCCTGTGCCTTCTCTTTTGAGGCTACACACGTAGACATACACGCAACATGAAAGCTTTTCGACTTACAACGTGTTGTTTAGGAAAAACAAGATAATTTCGCACGATGCAGGATTTCCTTAAAACGTGATTTTCTGAAAAATTTTGACGAAAGAAAATTCTCCTTTTGGTTCTCTTTAGATGCTACATGTTAAGACGTACACGCCACAACAATTCTTTTCGAGATACAACGTGTAGTTTTGGAGATACAAGCTAATTTTGTACGATGCGTTATTTCTTCTCGTAAAGAGTTTCCAATGCGTACGTATATGTCTTTACTCTGCAAAACTGTATTTCCTTATGAAGTGGTATTCTTACATATCCTTTCGAGAGAAAACTGTCCTGTGCCTTCTCTTTTGAGGCTACACACTTAGACATACACGCAACATGAAAGCTTTTCGACTTACAACGTGTTGTTTAGGAAAAACAAGATAATTTCGCACGATGCGGGATTTCCTTAAAACGTGATTTTCTGAAAAATTTTGACGAAAGAAAATTCTCCTTTTGGTTCTCTTTAGATGCTACATGTTAAAACGTACACGCCACAACAATTCTTTTCGAGATACAACGTGTAGTTTTGGAGATACAAGCTAATTTTGTACGATGCGTTATTTCTTCTCGTAAAGAGTTTCCAATGCGTATGTATATGTCTTTACTCTGCAAAACTGTATTTCCTTATGAAGTGGTATTCTTACATATCCTTTCGAGAGAAAACTGTCCTGTGCCTTCTCTTTTGAGGCTACACACTTAGACATACACGCAACATGAAAGCTTTTCGACTTACAACGTGTTGTTTAGGAAAAACAAGATAATTTCGCACGATGCGGGATTTCCTTAAAACGTGATTTTCTGAAAAATTTTGACGAAAGAAAATTCTCCTTTTGGTTCTCTTTAGATGCTACATGTTAAGACGTACACGCCACAACAATTCTTTTCGAGATACAACGTGTAGTTTTGGAGATACAAGCTAATTTTGTACGATGCGTTATTTCTTCTCGTAAAGAGTTTCCAATGCGTACGTATATGTCTTTACTCTGCAAAACTGTATTTCCTTATGAAGTGGTATTCTTACATATCCTTTCGAGAGAAAACTGTCCTGTGCCTTCTCTTTTGAGGCTACACACGTAGACATACACGCAACATGAAAGCTTTTCGACTTACAACGTGTTGTTTAGGAAAAACAAGATAATTTCGCACGATGCGGGATTTCCTTAAAACGTGATTTTCTGAAAAATTTTGACGAAAGAAAATTCTCCTTTTGGTTCTCTTTAGATGCTACATGTTAAGACGTACACGCCACAACAATTCTTTTCGAGATACAACGTGTAGTTTTGGAGATACAAGCTAATTTTGTACGATGCGTTATTTCTTCTCGTAAAGAGTTTCCAATGCGTACGTATATGTCTTTACTCTGCAAAACTGTATTTCCTTATGAAGTGGTATTCTTACATATCCTTTCGAGAGAAAACTGTCCTGTGCCTTCTCTTTTGAGGCTACACACTTAGACATACACGCAACATGAAAGCTTTTCGACTTACAACGTGTTGTTTAGGAAAAACAAGATAATTTCGCACGATGCGGGATTTCCTTAAAACGTGATTTTCTGAAAAATTTTGACGAAAGAAAATTCTCCATTTGGTTCTCTTTAGATGCTACATGTTAAGACGTACACGCCACAACAATTCTTTTCGAGATACAACGTGTAGTTTTGGAGATACAAGCTAATTTTGTACGATGCGTTATTTCTTCTCGTAAAGAGTTTCCAATGCGTACGTATATGTCTTTACTCTGCAAAACTGTATTTCCTTATGAAGTGGTATTCTTACATATCCTTTCGAGAGAAAACTGTCCTGTGCCTTCTCTTTTGAGGCTACACACTTAGACATACACGCAACATGAAAGCTTTTCGACTTACAACGTGTTGTTTAGGAAAAACAAGATAATTTCGCACGATGCAGGATTTCCTTAAAACGTGATTTTCTGAAAAATTTTGACGAAAGAAAATTCTCCTTTTGGTTCTCTTTAGATGCTACATGTTAAGACGTACACGCCACAACAATTCTTTTCGAGATACAACGTGTAGTTTTGGAGATACAAGCTAATTTTGTACGATGCGTTATTTCTTCTCGTAAAGAGTTTCCAATGCGTACGTATATGTCTTTACTCTGCAAAACTGTATTTCCTTATGAAGTGGTATTCTTACATATCCTTTCGAGAGAAAAGTGTCCTGTGCCTTCTCTTTTGAGGCTACACACGTAGACATACACGCAACATGAAAGCTTTTCGACTTACAACGTGTTGTTTAGGAAAAACAAGATAATTTCGCACGATGCGGGATTTCCTTAAAACGTGATTTTCTGAAAAATTTTGACGAAAGAAAATTCTCCTTTTGGTTCTCTTTAGATGCTACATGTTAAGACGTACACGCCACAACAATTCTTTTCGAGATACAACGTGTAGTTTTGGAGATACAAGCTAATTTTGTACGATGCGTTATTTCTTCTCGTAAAGAGTTTCCAATGCGTACGTATATGTCTTTACTCTGCAAAACTGTATTTCCTTATGAAGTGGTATTCTTACATATCCTTTCGAGAGAATACTGTCCTGTGCCTTCTCTTTTGAGGCTACACACTTAGACATACACGCAACATGAAAGCTTTTCGACTTACAACGTGTTGTTTAGGAAAAACAAGATAATTTCGCACGATGCGGGATTTCCTTAAAACGTGATTTTCTGAAAAATTTTGACGAAAGAAAATTCTCCTTTTGGTTCTCTTTAGATGCTACATGTTAAGACGTACACGCCACAACAATTCTTTTCGAGATACAACGTGTAGTTTTGGAGATACAAGCTAATTTTGTACTATGCGTTATTTCTTCTCGTAAAGAGTTTCCAATGCGTACGTATATGTCTTTACTCTGCAAAACTGTATTTCCTCATGAAGTGGTATTCTTACATATCCTTTCGAGAGAAAACTGTCCTGTGCCTTCTCTTTTGAGGCTACACACGTAGACATACACGCAACATGAAAGCTTTTCGACTTACAACGTGTTGTTTAGGAAAAACAAGATAATTTCGCACGATGCGGGATTTCCTTAAAACGTGATTTTCTGAAAAATTTTGACGAAAGAAAATTCTCCTTTTGGTGCTCTTTAGATGCTACATGTTAAGACGTACACGCCACAACAATTCTTTTCGAGATACAACGTGTAGTTTTGGAGATACAAGCTAATTTTGTACGATGCGTTATTTCTTCTCGTAAAGAGTTTCCAATGCGTACGTATATGTCTTTACTCTGCAAAACTGTATTTCCTTATGAAGTGGTATTCTTACATATCCTTTCGAGAGAAAACTGTCCTGTGCCTTCTCTTTTGAGGCTACACACTTAGACATACACGCAACATGAAAGCTTTTCGACTTACAACGTGTTGTTTAGGAAAAACAAGATAATTTCGCACGATGCGGGATTTCCTTAAAACGTGATTTTCTGAAAAATTTTGACGAAAGAAAATTCTCCTTTTGGTTCTCTTTAGATGCTACATGTTAAGACGTACACGCCACAACAATTCTTTTCGAGATACAACGTGTAGTTTTGGAGATACAAGCTAATTTTGTACGATGCGTTATTTCTTCTCGTAAAGAGTTTCCAATGCGTACGTATATGTCTTTACTCTGCAAAACTGTATTTCCTTATGAAGTGGTATTCTTCCATATCCTTTCGAGAGAAAACTGTCCTGTGCCTTCTCTTTTGAGGCTACACACGTAGACATACACGCAACATGAAAGCTTTTCGACTTACAACGTGTTGTTTAGGAAAAACAAGATAATTTCGCACGATGCGGGATTTCCTTAAAACGTGATTTTCTGAAAAATTTTGACGAAAGAAAATTCTCCTTTTGGTTCTCTTTAGATGCTACATGTTAAGACGTACACGCCACAATAATTCTTTTCGAGATACAACGTGTAGTTTTGGAGATACAAGCTAATTTTGTACGATGCGTTATTTCTTCTCGTAAAGAGTTTCCAATGCGTACGTATATGTCTTTACTCTGCAAAACTGTATTTCCTTATGAAGTGGTATTCTTACATATCCTTTCGAGAGAAAACTGTCCTGTGCCTTCTCTTTTGAGGCTACACACTTAGACATACACGCAACATGAAAGCTTTTCGACTTACAACGTGTTGTTTAGGAAAAACAAGATAATTTCGCACGATGCGGGATTTCCTTAAAACGTGATTTTCTGAAAAATTTTGACGAAAGAAAATTCTCCTTTTGGTTCTCTTTAGATGCTACATGTTAAGACGTACACGCCACAACAATTCTTTTCGAGATACAACGTGTAGTTTTGGAGATACAAGCTAATTTTGTACGATGCGTTATTTCTTCTCGTAAAGAGTTTCCAATGCGTACGTATATGTCTTTACTCTGCAAAACTGTATTTCCTTATGAAGTGGTATTCTTACATATCCTTTCGAGAGAAAACTGTCCTGTGCCTTCTCTTTTGAGGCTACACACTTAGACATACACGCAACATGAAAGCTTTTCGACTTACAACGTGTTGTTTAGGAAAAACAAGATAATTTCGCACGATGCAGGATTTCCTTAAAACGTGATTTTCTGAAAAATTTTGACGAAAGAAAATTCTCCTTTTGGTTCTCTTTAGATGCTACATGTTAAGACGTACACGCCACAACAATTCTTTTCGAGATACAACGTGTAGTTTTGGAGATACAAGCTAATTTTGTACTATGCGTTATTTCTTCTCGTAAAGAGATTCCAATGCGTACGAATATGTCTTTACTCTGCAAAACTGTATTTCCTCATGAAGTGGTATTCTTACATATCCTTTCGAGAGAAAACTGTCCTGTGCCTTCTCTTTTGAGGCTACACACGTAGACATACACGCAACATGAAAGCTTTTCGACTTACAACGTGTTGTTTAGGAAAAACAAGATAATTTCGCACGATGCAGGATTTCCTTAAAACGTGATTTTCTGAAAAATTTTGACGAAAGAAAATTCTCCTTTTGGTTCTCTTTAGATGCTACATGTTAAGACGTACACGCCACAACAATTCTTTTCGAGATACAAACGTGTAGTTTTGGAGATACAAGCTAATTTTGTACGATGCGTTATTTCTTCTCGTAAAGAGTTTCCAATGCGTACGTATATGTCTTTACTCTGCAAAACTGTATTTCCTTATGAAGTGGTATTCTTACATATCCTTTCGAGAGAAAACTGTCCTGTGCCTTCTCTTTTGAGGCTACACACTTAGACATACACGCAACATGAAAGCTTTTCGACTTACAACGTGTTGTTTAGGAAAAACAAGATAATTTCGCACGATGCGGGATTTCCTTAAAACGTGATTTTCTGAAAAATTTTGACGAAAGAAAATTCTCCTTTTGGTTCTCTTTAGATGCTACATGTTAAAACGTACACGCCACAACAATTCTTTTCGAGATACAACGTGTAGTTTTGGAGATACAAGCTAATTTTGTACGATGCGTTATTTCTTCTCGTAAAGAGTTTCCAATGCGTATGTATATGTCTTTACTCTGCAAAACTGTATTTCCTTATGAAGTGGTATTCTTACATATCCTTTCGAGAGAAAACTGTCCTGTGCCTTCTCTTTTGAGGCTACACACTTAGACATACACGCAACATGAAAGCTTTTCGACTTACAACGTGTTGTTTAGGAAAAACAAGATAATTTCGCACGATGCGGGATTTCCTTAAAACGTGATTTTCTGAAAAATTTTGACGAAAGAAAATTCTCCTTTTGGTTCTCTTTAGATGCTACATGTTAAGACGTACACGCCACAACAATTCTTTTCGAGATACAACGTGTAGTTTTGGAGATACAAGCTAATTTTGTACGATGCGTTATTTCTTCTCGTAAAGAGTTTCCAATGCGTACGTATATGTCTTTACTCTGCAAAACTGTATTTCCTTATGAAGTGGTATTCTTACATATCCTTTCGAGAGAAAACTGTCCTGTGCCTTCTCTTTTGAGGCTACACACTAGACATACACGCAACATGAAAGCTTTTCGACTTACAACGTGTTGTTTAGGAAAAACAAGATAATTTCGCACGATGCGGGATTTCCTTAAAACGTGATTTTCTGAAAAATTTTGACGAAAGAAAATTCTCCTTTTGGTTCTCTTTAGATGCTACATGTTAAGACGTACACGCCACAACAATTCTTTTCGAGATACAACGTGTAGTTTTGGAGATACAAGCTAATTTTGTACGATGCGTTATTTCTTCTCGTAAAGAGTTTCCAATGCGTACGTATATGTCTTTACTCTGCAAAACTGTATTTCCTTATGAAGTGGTATTCTTACATATCCTTTCGAGAGAAAACTGTCCTGTGCCTTCTCTTTTGAGGCTACACACTTAGACATACACGCAACATGAAAGCTTTTCGACTTACAACGTGTTGTTTAGGAAAAACAAGATAATTTCGCACGATGCGGGATTTCCTTAAAACGTGATTTTCTGAAAAATTTTGACGAAAGAAAATTCTCCATTTGGTTCTCTTTAGATGCTACATGTTAAGACGTACACGCCACAACAATTCTTTTCGAGATACAACGTGTAGTTTTGGAGATACAAGCTAATTTTGTACGATGCGTTATTTCTTCTCGTAAAGAGTTTCCAATGCGTACGTATATGTCTTTACTCTGCAAAACTGTATTTCCTTATGAAGTGGTATTCTTACATATCCTTTCGAGAGAAAACTGTCCTGTGCCTTCTCTTTTGAGGCTACACACTTAGACATACACGCAACATGAAAGCTTTTCGACTTACAACGTGTTGTTTAGGAAAAACAAGATAATTTCGCACGATGCAGGATTTCCTTAAAACGTGATTTTCTGAAAAATTTTGACGAAAGAAAATTCTCCTTTTGGTTCTCTTTAGATGCTACATGTTAAGACGTACACGCCACAACAATTCTTTTCGAGATACAACGTGTAGTTTTGGAGATACAAGCTAATTTTGTACGATGCGTTATTTCTTCTCGTAAAGAGTTTCCAATGCGTACGTATATGTCTTTACTCTGCAAAACTGTATTTCCTTATGAAGTGGTATTCTTACATATCCTTTCGAGAGAAAAGTGTCCTGTGCCTTCTCTTTTGAGGCTACACACGTAGACATACACGCAACATGAAAGCTTTTCGACTTACAACGTGTTGTTTAGGAAAAACAAGATAATTTCGCACGATGCGGGATTTCCTTAAAACGTGATTTTCTGAAAAATTTTGACGAAAGAAAATTCTCCTTTTGGTTCTCTTTAGATGCTACATGTTAAGACGTACACGCCACAACAATTCTTTTCGAGATACAACGTGTAGTTTTGGAGATACAAGCTAATTTTGTACGATGCGTTATTTCTTCTCGTAAAGAGTTTCCAATGCGTACGTATATGTCTTTACTCTGCAAAACTGTATTTCCTTATGAAGTGGTATTCTTACATATCCTTTCGAGAGAATACTGTCCTGTGCCTTCTCTTTTGAGGCTACACACTTAGACATACACGCAACATGAAAGCTTTTCGACTTACAACGTGTTGTTTAGGAAAAACAAGATAATTTCGCACGATGCGGGATTTCCTTAAAACGTGATTTTCTGAAAAATTTTGACGAAAGAAAATTCTCCTTTTGGTTCTCTTTAGATGCTACATGTTAAGACGTACACGCCACAACAATTCTTTTCGAGATACAACGTGTAGTTTTGGAGATACAAGCTAATTTTGTACTATGCGGTATTTCTTCTCGTAAAGAGTTTCCAATGCGTACGTATATGTCTTTACTCTGCAAAACTGTATTTCCTCATGAAGTGGTATTCTTACATATCCTTTCGAGAGAAAACTGTCCTGTGCCTTCTCTTTTGAGGCTACACACGTAGACATACACGCAACATGAAAGCTTTTCGACTTACAACGTGTTGTTTAGGAAAAACAAGATAATTTCGCACGATGCGGGATTTCCTTAAAACGTGATTTTCTGAAAAATTTTGACGAAAGAAAATTCTCCTTTTGGTGCTCTTTAGATGCTACATGTTAAGACGTACACGCCACAACAATTCTTTTCGAGATACAACGTGTAGTTTTGGAGATACAAGCTAATTTTGTACGATGCGTTATTTCTTCTCGTAAAGAGTTTCCAATGCGTACGTATATGTCTTTACTCTGCAAAACTGTATTTCCTTATGAAGTGGTATTCTTACATATCCTTTCGAGAGAAAACTGTCCTGTGCCTTCTCTTTTGAGGCTACACACTTAGACATACACGCAACATGAAAGCTTTTCGACTTACAACGTGTTGTTTAGGAAAAACAAGATAATTTCGCACGATGCGGGATTTCCTTAAAACGTGATTTTCTGAAAAATTTTGACGAAAGAAAATTCTCCTTTTGGTTCTCTTTAGATGCTACATGTTAAGACGTACACGCCACAACAATTCTTTTCGAGATACAACGTGTAGTTTTGGAGATACAAGCTAATTTTGTACGATGCGTTATTTCTTCTCGTAAAGAGTTTCCAATGCGTACGTATATGTCTTTACTCTGCAAAACTGTATTTCCTTATGAAGTGGTATTCTTCCATATCCTTTCGAGAGAAAACTGTCCTGTGCCTTCTCTTTTGAGGCTACACACGTAGACATACACGCAACATGAAAGCTTTTCGACTTACAACGTGTTGTTTAGGAAAAACAAGATAATTTCGCACGATGCGGGATTTCCTTAAAACGTGATTTTCTGAAAAATTTTGACGAAAGAAAATTCTCCTTTTGGTTCTCTTTAGATGCTACATGTTAAGACGTACACGCCACAATAATTCTTTTCGAGATACAACGTGTAGTTTTGGAGATACAAGCTAATTTTGTACGATGCGTTATTTCTTCTCGTAAAGAGTTTCCAATGCGTACGTATATGTCTTTACTCTGCAAAACTGTATTTCCTTATGAAGTGGTATTCTTACATATCCTTTCGAGAGAAAACTGTCCTGTGCCTTCTCTTTTGAGGCTACACACTTAGACATACACGCAACATGAAAGCTTTTCGACTTACAACGTGTTGTTTAGGAAAAACAAGATAATTTCGCACGATGCGGGATTTCCTTAAAACGTGATTTTCTGAAAAATTTTGACGAAAGAAAATTCTCCTTTTGGTTCTCTTTAGATGCTACATGTTAAGACGTACACGCCACAACAATTCTTTTCGAGATACAACGTGTAGTTTTGGAGATACAAGCTAATTTTGTACGATGCGTTATTTCTTCTCGTAAAGAGTTTCCAATGCGTACGTATATGTCTTTACTCTGCAAAACTGTATTTCCTTATGAAGTGGTATTCTTACATATCCTTTCGAGAGAAAACTGTCCTGTGCCTTCTCTTTTGAGGCTACACACGTAGACATACACGCAACATGAAAGCTTTTCGACTTACAACGTGTTGTTTAGGAAAAACAAGATAATTTCGCACGATGCGGGATTTCCTTAAAACGTGATTTTCTGAAAAATTTTGACGAAAGAAAATTCTCCTTTTGGTTCTCTTTAGATGCTACATGTTAAGACGTACACGCCACAACAATTCTTTTCGAGATACAACGTGTAGTTTTGGAGATACAAGCTAATTTTGTACGATGCGTTATTTCTTCTCGTAAAGAGTTTCCAATGCGTACGTATATGTCTTTACTCTGCAAAACTGTATTTCCTTATGAAGTGGTATTCTTACATATCCTTTCGAGAGAAAACTGTCCTGTGCCTTCTCTTTTGAGGCTACACACTTAGACATACACGCAACATGAAAGCTTTTCGACTTACAACGTGTTGTTTAGGAAAAACAAGATAATTTCGCACGATGCGGGATTTCCTTAAAACGTGATTTTCTGAAAAATTTTGACGAAAGAAAATTCTCCTTTTGGTTCTCTTTAGATGCTACATGTTAAGACGTACACGCCACAACAATTCTTTTCGAGATACAACGTGTAGTTTTGGAGATACAAGCTAATTTTGTACGATGCGTTATTTCTTCTCGTAAAGAGTTTCCAATGCGTACGTATATGTCTTTACTCTGCAAAACTGTATTTCCTTATGAAGTGGTATTCTTACATATCCTTTCGAGAGAAAACTGTCCTGTGCCTTCTCTTTTGAGGCTACACACTTAGACATACACGCAACATGAAAGCTTTTCGACTTACAACGTGTTGTTTAGGAAAAACAAGATAATTTCGCACGATGCAGGATTTCTTAAAACGTGATTTTCTGAAAAATTTTGACGAAAGAAAATTCTCCTTTTGGTTCTCTTTAGATGCTACATGTTAAGACGTACACGCCACAACAATTCTTTTCGAGATACAACGTGTAGTTTTGGAGATACAAGCTAATTTTGTACTATGTGTTATTTCTTCTCGTAAAGAGATTCCAATGCGTACGTATATGTCTTTACTCTGCAAAACTGTATTTCCTCATGAAGTGGTATTCTTACATATCCTTTCGAGAGAAAACTGTCCTGTGCCTTCTCTTTTGAGGCTACACACGTAGACATACACGCAACATGAAGGCTTTTCGACTTACAACGTGTTGTTTAGGAAAAACAAGATAATTTCGCACGATGCGGGATTTCCTTAAAACGTGATTTTCTGAAAAATTTTGACGAAAGAAAATTCTCCTTTTGGTTCTCTTTAGATGCTACATGTTAAGACGTACACGCCACAACAATTCTTTTCGAGATACAACGTGTAGTTTTGGAGATACAAGCTAATTTTGTACGATGCGTTATTTCTTCTCGTAAAGAGTTTCCAATGCGTATGTATATGTCTTTACTCTGCAAAACTGTATTTCCTTATGAAGTGGTATTCTTACATATCCTTTTGAGAGAAAACTGTCCTGTGCCTTCTCTTTTGAGGCTACACACTTAGACATACACGCAACATGAAAGCTTTTCGACTTACAACGTGTTGTTTAGGAAAAACAAGATAATTTCGCACGATGCGGGATTTCCTTAAAACGTGATTTTCTGAAAAATTTTGACGAAAGAAAATTCTCCTTTTGGTGCTCTTTAGATGCTACATGTTAAGACGTACACGCCACAACAATTCTTTTCGAGATACAACGTGTAGTTTTGGAGATACAAGCTAATTTTGTACGATGCGTTATTTCTTCTCGTAAAGAGTTTCCAATGCGTACGTATATGTCTTTACTCTGCAAAACTGTATTTCCTTATGAAGTGGTATTCTTACATATCCTTTCGAGAGAAAACTGTCCTGTGCCTTCTCTTTTGAGGCTACACACTTAGACATACACGCAACATGAAAGCTTTTCGACTTACAACGTGTTGTTTAGGAAAAACAAGATAATTTCGCACGATGCGGGATTTCCTTAAAACGTGATTTTCTGAAAAATTTTGACGAAAGAAAATTCTCCTTTTGGTTCTCTTTAGATGCTACATGTTAAAACGTACACGCCACAACAATTCTTTTCGAGATACAACGTGTAGTTTTGGAGATACAAGCTAATTTTGTACGATGCGTTATTTCTTCTCGTAAAGAGTTTCCAATGCGTATGTATATGTCTTTACTCTGCAAAACTGTATTTCCTTATGAAGTGGTATTCTTACATATCCTTTCGAGAGAAAACTGTCCTGTGCCTTCTCTTTTGAGGCTACACACTTAGACATACACGCAACATGAAAGCTTTTCGACTTACAACGTGTTGTTTAGGAAAAACAAGATAATTTCGCACGATGCGGGATTTCCTTAAAACGTGATTTTCTGAAAAATTTTGACGAAAGAAAATTCTCCTTTTGGTTCTCTTTAGATGCTACATGTTAAGACGTACACGCCACAACAATTCTTTTCGAGATACAACGTGTAGTTTTGGAGATACAAGCTAATTTTGTACGATGCGTTATTTCTTCTCGTAAAGAGTTTCCAATGCGTACGTATATGTCTTTACTCTGCAAAACTGTATTTCCTTATGAAGTGGTATTCTTACATATCCTTTCGAGAGAAAACTGTCCTGTGCCTTCTCTTTTGAGGCTACACACGTAGACATACACGCAACATGAAAGCTTTTCGACTTACAACGTGTTGTTTAGGAAAAACAAGATAATTTCGCACGATGCGGGATTTCCTTAAAACGTGATTTTCTGAAAAATTTTGACGAAAGAAAATTCTCCTTTTGGTTCTCTTTAGATGCTACATGTTAAGACGTACACGCCACAACAATTCTTTTCGAGATACAACGTGTAGTTTTGGAGATACAAGCTAATTTTGTACGATGCGTTATTTCTTCTCGTAAAGAGTTTCCAATGCGTACGTATATGTCTTTACTCTGCAAAACTGTATTTCCTTATGAAGTGGTATTCTTACATATCCTTTCGAGAGAAAACTGTCCTGTGCCTTCTCTTTTGAGGCTACACACTTAGACATACACGCAACATGAAAGCTTTTCGACTTACAACGTGTTGTTTAGGAAAAACAAGATAATTTCGCACGATGCGGGATTTCCTTAAAACGTGATTTTCTGAAAAATTTTGACGAAAGAAAATTCTCCTTTTGGTTCTCTTTAGATGCTACATGTTAAGACGTACACGCCACAACAATTCTTTTCGAGATACAACGTGTAGTTTTGGAGATACAAGCTAATTTTGTACGATGCGTTATTTCTTCTCGTAAAGAGTTTCCAATGCGTACGTATATGTCTTTACTCTGCAAAACTGTATTTCCTTATGAAGTGGTATTCTTACATATCCTTTCGAGAGAAAACTGTCCTGTGCCTTCTCTTTTGAGGCTACACACTTAGACATACACGCAACATGAAAGCTTTTCGACTTACAACGTGTTGTTTAGGAAAAACAAGATAATTTCGCACGATGCAGGATTTCCTTAAAACGTGATTTTCTGAAAAATTTTGACGAAAGAAAATTCTCCTTTTGGTTCTCTTTAGATGCTACATGTTAAGACGTACACGCCACAACAATTCTTTTCGAGATACAACGTGTAGTTTTGGAGATACAAGCTAATTTTGTACGATGCGTTATTTCTTCTCGTAAAGAGTTTCCAATGCGTACGTATATGTCTTTACTCTGCAAAACTGTATTTCCTTATGAAGTGGTATTCTTACATATCCTTTCGAGAGAAAAGTGTCCTGTGCCTTCTCTTTTGAGGCTACACACGTAGACATACACGCAACATGAAAGCTTTTCGACTTACAACGTGTTGTTTAGGAAAAACAAGATAATTTCGCACGATGCGGGATTTCCTTAAAACGTGATTTTCTGAAAAATTTTGACGAAAGAAAATTCTCCTTTTGGTTCTCTTTAGATGCTACATGTTAAGACGTACACGCCACAACAATTCTTTTCGAGATACAACGTGTAGTTTTGGAGATACAAGCTAATTTTGTACGATGCGTTATTTCTTCTCGTAAAGAGTTTCCAATGCGTACGTATATGTCTTTACTCTGCAAAACTGTATTTCCTTATGAAGTGGTATTCTTACATATCCTTTCGAGAGAATACTGTCCTGTGCCTTCTCTTTTGAGGCTACACACTTAGACATACACGCAACATGAAAGCTTTTCGACTTACAACGTGTTGTTTAGGAAAAACAAGATAATTTCGCACGATGCGGGATTTCCTTAAAACGTGATTTTCTGAAAAATTTTGACGAAAGAAAATTCTCCTTTTGGTTCTCTTTAGATGCTACATGTTAAGACGTACACGCCACAACAATTCTTTTCGAGATACAACGTGTAGTTTTGGAGATACAAGCTAATTTTGTACTATGCGTTATTTCTTCTCGTAAAGAGTTTCCAATGCGTACGTATATGTCTTTACTCTGCAAAACTGTATTTCCTCATGAAGTGGTATTCTTACATATCCTTTCGAGAGAAAACTGTCCTGTGCCTTCTCTTTTGAGGCTACACACGTAGACATACACGCAACATGAAAGCTTTTCGACTTACAACGTGTTGTTTAGGAAAAACAAGATAATTTCGCACGATGCGGGATTTCCTTAAAACGTGATTTTCTGAAAAATTTTGACGAAAGAAAATTCTCCTTTTGGTGCTCTTTAGATGCTACATGTTAAGACGTACACGCCACAACAATTCTTTTCGAGATACAACGTGTAGTTTTGGAGATACAAGCTAATTTTGTACGATGCGTTATTTCTTCTCGTAAAGAGTTTCCAATGCGTACGTATATGTCTTTACTCTGCAAAACTGTATTTCCTTATGAAGTGGTATTCTTACATATCCTTTCGAGAGAAAACTGTCCTGTGCCTTCTCTTTTGAGGCTACACACTTAGACATACACGCAACATGAAAGCTTTTCGACTTACAACGTGTTGTTTAGGAAAAACAAGATAATTTCGCACGATGCGGGATTTCCTTAAAACGTGATTTTCTGAAAAATTTTGACGAAAGAAAATTCTCCTTTTGGTTCTCTTTAGATGCTACATGTTAAGACGTACACGCCACAACAATTCTTTTCGAGATACAACGTGTAGTTTTGGAGATACAAGCTAATTTTGTACGATGCGTTATTTCTTCTCGTAAAGAGTTTCCAATGCGTACGTATATGTCTTTACTCTGCAAAACTGTATTTCCTTATGAAGTGGTATTCTTCCATATCCTTTCGAGAGAAAACTGTCCTGTGCCTTCTCTTTTGAGGCTACACACGTAGACATACACGCAACATGAAAGCTTTTCGACTTACAACGTGTTGTTTAGGAAAAACAAGATAATTTCGCACGATGCGGGATTTCCTTAAAACGTGATTTTCTGAAAAATTTTGAGGAAAGAAAATTCTCCTTTTGGTTCTCTTTAGATGCTACATGTTAAGACGTACACGCCACAATAATTCTTTTCGAGATACAACGTGTAGTTTTGGAGATACAAGCTAATTTTGTACGATGCGTTATTTCTTCTCGTAAAGAGTTTCCAATGCGTACGTATATGTCTTTACTCTGCAAAACTGTATTTCCTTATGAAGTGGTATTCTTACATATCCTTTCGAGAGAAAACTGTCCTGTGCCTTCTCTTTTGAGGCTACACACTTAGACATACACGCAACATGAAAGCTTTTCGACTTACAACGTGTTGTTTAGGAAAAACAAGATAATTTCGCACGATGCGGGATTTCCTTAAAACGTGATTTTCTGAAAAATTTTGACGAAAGAAAATTCTCCTTTTGGTTCTCTTTAGATGCTACATGTTAAGACGTACACGCCACAACAATTCTTTTCGAGATACAACGTGTAGTTTTGGAGATACAAGCTAATTTTGTACGATGCGTTATTTCTTCTCGTAAAGAGTTTCCAATGCGTACGTATATGTCTTTACTCTGCAAAACTGTATTTCCTTATGAAGTGGTATTCTTACATATCCTTTCGAGAGAAAACTGTCCTGTGCCTTCTCTTTTGAGGCTACACACTTAGACATACACGCAACATGAAAGCTTTTCGACTTACAACGTGTTGTTTAGGAAAAACAAGATAATTTCGCACGATGCGGGATTTCCTTAAAACGTGATTTTCTGAAAAATTTTGACGAAAGAAAATTCTCCTTTTGGTTCTCTTTAGATGCTACATGTTAAGACGTACACGCCACAACAATTCTTTTCGAGATACAACGTGTAGTTTTGGAGATACAAGCTAATTTTGTACGATGCGTTATTTCTTCTCGTAAAGAGTTTCCAATGCGTACGTATATGTCTTTACTCTTCAAAACTGTATTTCCTTATGAAGTGGTATTCTTACATATCCTTTCGAGAGAAAACTGTCCTGTGCCTTCTCTTTTGAGGCTACACACGTAGACATACACGCAACATGAAAGCTTTTCGACTTACAACGTGTTGTTTAGGAAAAACAAGATAATTTCGCACGATGCGGGATTTCCTTAAAACGTGATTTTCTGAAAAATTTTGACGAAAGAAAATTCTCCTTTTGGTTCTCTTTAGATGCTACATGTTAAGACGTACACGCCACAACAATTCTTTTCGAGATACAACGTGTAGTTTTGGAGATACAAGCTAATTTTGTACGATGCGTTATTTCTTCTCGTAAAGAGTTTCCAATGCGTACGTATATGTCTTTTCTCTGCAAAACTGTATTTCCTTATGAAGTGGTATTCTTACATATCCTTTCGAGAGAAAACTGTCCTGTGCCTTCTCTTTTGAGGCTACACACTTAGACATACACGCAACATGAAAGCTTTTCGACTTACAACGTGTTGTTTAGGAAAAACAAGATAATTTCGCACGATGCGGGATTTCCTTAAAACGTGATTTTCTGAAAAATTTTGACGAAAGAAAATTCTCCTTTTGGTTCTCTTTAGATGCTACATGTTAAAACGTACACGCCACAACAATTCTTTTCGAGATACAACGTGTAGTTTTGGAGATACAAGCTAATTTTGTACGATGCGTTATTTCTTCTCGTAAAGAGTTTCCAATGCGTATGTATATGTCTTTACTCTGCAAAACTGTATTTCCTTATGAAGTGGTATTCTTACATATCCTTTCGAGAGAAAACTGTCCTGTGCCTTCTCTTTTGAGGCTACACTCTTAGACATACACGCAACATGAAAGCTTTTCGACTTACAACGTGTTGTTTAGGAAAAACAAGATAATTTCGCACGATGCGGGATTTCCTTAAAACGTGATTTTCTGAAAAATTTGACGAAAGAAAATTCTCCTTTTGGTTCTCTTTAGATGCTACATGTTAAGACGTACACGCCACAACAATTCTTTTCGAGATACAACGTGTAGTTTTGGAGATACAAGCTAATTTTGTACGATGCGTTATTTCTTCTCGTAAAGAGTTTCCAATGCGTACGTATATGTCTTTACTCTGCAAAACTGTATTTCCTTATGAAGTGGTATTCTTACATATCCTTTCGAGAGAAAACTGTCCTGTGCCTTCTCTTTTGAGGCTACACACGTAGACATACACGCAACATGAAAGCTTTTCGACTTACAACGTGTTGTTTAGGAAAAACAAGATAATTTCGCACGATGCGGGATTTCCTTAAAACGTGATTTTCTGAAAAATTTTGACGAAAGAAAATTCTCCTTTTGGTTCTCTTTAGATGCTACATGTTAAGACGTACACGCCACAACAATTCTTTTCGAGATACAACGTGTAGTTTTGGAGATACAAGCTAATTTTGTACGATGCGTTATTTCTTCTCGTAAAGAGTTTCCAATGCGTACGTATATGTCTTTACTCTGCAAAACTGTATTTCCTTATGAAGTGGTATTCTTACATATCCTTTCGAGAGAAAACTGTCCTGTGCCTTCTCTTTTGAGGCTACACACTTAGACATACACGCAACATGAAAGCTTTTCGACTTACAACGTGTTGTTTAGGAAAAACAAGATAATTTCGCACGATGCGGGATTTCCTTAAAACGTGATTTTCTGAAAAATTTTGACGAAAGAAAATTCTCCTTTTGGTTCTCTTTAGATGCTACATGTTAAGACGTACACGCCACAACAATTCTTTTCGAGATACAACGTGTAGTTTTGGAGATACAAGCTAATTTTGTACGATGCGTTATTTCTTCTCGTAAAGAGTTTCCAATGCGTACGTATATGTCTTTACTCTGCAAAACTGTATTTCCTTATGAAGTGGTATTCTTACATATCCTTTCGAGAGAAAACTGTCCTGTGCCTTCTCTTTTGAGGCTACACACTTAGACATACACGCAACATGAAAGCTTTTCGACTTACAACGTGTTGTTTAGGAAAAACAAGATAATTTCGCACGATGCAGGATTTCCTTAAAACGTGATTTTCTGAAAAATTTTGACGAAAGAAAATTCTCCTTTTGGTTCTCTTTAGATGCTACATGTTAAGACGTACACGCCACAACAATTCTTTTCGAGATACAACGTGTAGTTTTGGAGATACAAGCTAATTTTGTACGATGCGTTATTTCTTCTCGTAAAGAGTTTCCAATGCGTACGTATATGTCTTTACTCTGCAAAACTGTATTTCCTTATGAAGTGGTATTCTTACATATCCTTTCGAGAGAAAACTGTCCTGTGCCTTCTCTTTTGAGGCTACACACTTAGACATACACGCAACATGAAAGCTTTTCGACTTACAACGTGTTGTTTAGGAAAAACAAGATAATTTCGCACGATGCGGGATTTCCTTAAAACGTGATTTTCTGAAAAATTTTGACGAAAGAAAATTCTCCTTTTGGTTCTCTTTAGATGCTACATGTTAAGACGTACACGCCACAACAATTCTTTTCGAGATACAACGTGTAGTTTTGGAGATACAAGCTAATTTTGTACTATGCGTTATTTCTTCTCGTAAAGAGTTTCCAATGCGTACGTATATGTCTTTACTCTGCAAAACTGTATTTCCTTATGAAGTGGTATTCTTACATATCCTTTCGAGAGAAAACTGTCCTGTGCCTTCTCTTTTGAGGCTACACACTTAGACATACACGCAACATGAAAGCTTTTCGACTTACAACGTGTTGTTTAGGAAAAACAAGATAATTTCGCACGATGCGGGATTTCCTTAAAACGTGATTTTCTGAAAAATTTTGACGAAAGAAAATTCTCCTTTTGGTTCTCTTTAGATGCTACATGTTAAGACGTACACGCCACAACAATTCTTTTCGAGATACAACGTGTAGTTTTGGAGATACAAGCTAATTTTGTACGATGCGTTATTTCTTCTCGTAAAGAGTTTCCAATGCGTACGTATATGTCTTTACTCTGCAAAACTGTATTTCCTTATGAAGTGGTATTCTTACATATCCTTTCGAGAGAAAACTGTCCTGTGCCTTCTCTTTTGAGGCTACACACTTAGACATACACGCAACATGAAAGCTTTTCGACTTACAACGTGTTGTTTAGGAAAAACAAGATAATTTCGCACGATGCAGGATTTCCTTAAAACGTGATTTTCTGAAAAATTTTGACGAAAGAAAATTCTCCTTTTGGTTCTCTTTAGATGCTACATGTTAAGACGTACACGCCACAACAATTCTTTTCGAGATACAACGTGTAGTTTTGGAGATACAAGCTAATTTTGTACGATGCGTTATTTCTTCTCGTAAAGAGTTTCCAATGCGTACGTATATGTCTTTACTCTGCAAAACTGTATTTCCTTATGAAGTGGTATTCTTACATATCCTTTCGAGAGAAAACTGTCCTGTGCCTTCTCTTTTGAGGCTACACACGTAGACATACACGCAACATGAAAGCTTTTCGACTTACAACGTGTTGTTTAGGAAAAACAAGATAATTTCGCACGATGCGGGATTTCCTTAAAACGTGATTTTCTGAAAAATTTTGACGAAAGAAAATTCTCCTTTTGGTTCTCTTTAGATGCTACATGTTAAGACGTACACGCCACAACAATTCTTTTCGAGATACAACGTGTAGTTTTGGAGATACAAGCTAATTTTGTACGATGCGTTATTTCTTCTCGTAAAGAGTTTCCAATGCGTACGTATATGTCTTTACTCTGCAAAACTGTATTTCCTTATGAAGTGTTATTCTTACATATCCTTTCGAGAGAAAACTGTCCTGTGCCTTCTCTTTTGAGGCTACACACTTAGACATACACGCAACATGAAAGCTTTTCGACTTACAACGTGTTGTTTAGGAAAAACAAGATAATTTCGCACGATGCGGGATTTCCTTAAAACGTGATTTTCTGAAAAATTTTGACGAAAGAAAATTCTCCTTTTGGTTCTCTTTAGATGCTACATGTTAAGACGTACACGCCACAACAATTCTTTTCGAGATACAACGTGTAGTTTTGGAGATACAAGCTAATTTTGTACTATGCGTTATTTCTTCTCGTAAAGAGTTTCCAATGCGTACGTATATGTCTTTACTCTGCAAAACTGTATTTCCTTATGAAGTGGTATTCTTACATATCCTTTCGAGAGAAAACTGTCCTGTGCCTTCTCTTTTGAGGCTACACACTTAGACATACACGCAACATGAAAGCTTTTCGACTTACAACGTGTTGTTTAGGAAAAACAAGATAATTTCGCACGATGCGGGATTTCCTTAAAACGTGATTTTCTGAAAAATTTTGACGAAAGAAAATTCTCCTTTTGGTTCTCTTTAGATGCTACATGTTAAGACGTACACGCCACAACAATTCTTTTCGAGATACAACGTGTAGTTTTGGAGATACAAGCTAATTTTGTACGATGCATTATTTCTTCTCGTAAAGAGTTTCCAATGCGTACGTATATGTCTTTACTCTGCAAAACTGTATTTCCTTATGAAGTGGTATTCTTACATATCCTTTCGAGAGAAAACTGTCCTGTGCCTTCTCTTTTGAGGCTACACACTTAGACATACACGCAACATGAAAGCTTTTCGACTTACAACGTGTTGTTTAGGAAAAACAAGATAATTTCGCACGATGCAGGATTTCCTTAAAACGTGATTTTCTGAAAAATTTTGACGAAAGAAAATTCTCCTTTTGGTTCTCTTTAGATGCTACATGTTAAGACGTACACGCCACAACAATTCTTTTCGAGATACAACGTGTAGTTTTGGAGATACAAGCTAATTTTGTACTATGTGTTATTTCTTCTCGTAAAGAGATTCCAATGCGTACGTATATGTCTTTACTCTGCAAAACTGTATTTCCTCATGAAGTGGTATTCTTACATATCCTTTCGAGAGAAAACTGTCCTGTGCCTTCTCTTTTGAGGCTACACACGTAGACATACACGCAACATGAAAGCTTTTCGACTTACAACGTGTTGTTTAGGAAAAACAAGATAATTTCGCACGATGCGGGATTTCCTTAAAACGTGATTTTCTGAAAAATTTTGACGAAAGAAAATTCTCCTTTTGGTTCTCTTTAGATGCTACATGTTAAGACGTACACGCCACAACAATTCTTTTCGAGATACAACGTGTAGTTTTGGAGATACAAGCTAATTTTGTACGATGCGTTATTTCTTCTCGTAAAGAGTTTCCAATGCGTACGTATATGTCTTTACTCTGCAAAACTGTATTTCCTTATGAAGTGGTATTCTTACATATCCTTTCGAGAGAAAACTGTCCTGTGCCTTCTCTTTTGAGGCTACACACTTAGACATACACGCAACATGAAAGCTTTTCGACTTACAAAGTGTTGTTTAGGAAAAACAAGATAATTTCGCACGATGCGGGATTTCCTTAAAACGTGATTTTCTGAAAAATTTTGACGAAAGAAAATTCTCCTTTTGGTTCTCTTTAGATGCTACATGTTAAAACGTACACGCCACAACAATTCTTTTCGAGATACAACGTGTAGTTTTGGAGATACAAGCTAATTTTGTACGATGCGTTATTTCTTCTCGTAAAGAGTTTCCAATGCGTATGTATATGTCTTTACTCTGCAAAACTGTATTTCCTTATGAAGTGGTATTCTTACATATCCTTTCGAGAGAAAACTGTCCTGTGCCTTCTCTTTTGAGGCTACACACTTAGACATACACGCAACATGAAAGCTTTTCGACTTACAACGTGTTGTTTAGGAAAAACAAGATAATTTCGCACGATGCGGGATTTCCTTAAAACGTGATTTTCTGAAAAATTTTGACGAAAGAAAATTCTCCTTTTGGTTCTCTTTAGATGCTACATGTTAAGACGTACACGCCACAACAATTCTTTTCGAGATACAACGTGTAGTTTTGGAGATACAAGCTAATTTTGTACGATGCGTTATTTCTTCTCGTAAAGAGTTTCCAATGCGTACGTATATGTCTTTACTCTGCAAAACTGTATTTCCTTATGAAGTGGTATTCTTACATATCCTTTCGAGAGAAAACTGTCCTGTGCCTTCTCTTTTGAGGCTACACACGTAGACATACACGCAACATGAAAGCTTTTCGACTTACAACGTGTTGTTTAGGAAAAACAAGATAATTTCGCACGATGCGGGATTTCCTTAAAACGTGATTTTCTGAAAAATTTTGACAAAAGAAAATTCTCCTTTTGGTTCTCTTTAGATGCTACATGTTAAGACGTACACGCCACAACAATTCTTTTCGAGATACAACGTGTAGTTTTGGAGATACAAGCTAATTTTGTACGATGCGTTATTTCTTCTCGTAAAGAGTTTCCAATGCGTACGTATATGTCTTTACTCTGCAAAACTGTATTTCCTTATGAAGTGTTATTCTTACATATCCTTTCGAGAGAAAACTGTCCTGTGCCTTCTCTTTTGAGGCTACACACTTAGACATACACGCAACATGAAAGCTTTTCGACTTACAACGTGTTGTTTAGGAAAAACAAGATAATTTCGCACGATGCGGGATTTCCTTAAAACGTGATTTTCTGAAAAATTTTGACGAAAGAAAATTCTCCTTTTGGTTCTCTTTAGATGCTACATGTTAAGACGTACACGCCACAACAATTCTTTTCGAGATACAACGTGTAGTTTTGGAGATACAAGCTAATTTTGTACGATGCGTTATTTCTTCTCGTAAAGAGTTTCCAATGCGTACGTATATGTCTTTACTCTGCAAAACTGTATTTCCTTATGAAGTGGTATTCTTACATATCCTTTCGAGAGAAAACTGTCCTGTGCCTTCTCTTTTGAGGCTACACACTTAGACATACACGCAACATGAAAGCTTTTCGACTTACAACGTGTTGTTTAGGAAAAACAAGATAATTTCGCACGATGCTGGATTTCCTTAAAACGTGATTTTCTGAAAAATTTTGACGAAAGAAAATTCTCCTTTTGGTTCTCTTTAGATGCTACATGTTAAGACGTACACGCCACAACAATTCTTTTCGAGATACAACGTGTAGTTTTGGAGATACAAGCTAATTTTGTACGATGCATTATTTCTTCTCGTAAAGAGTTTCCAATGCGTACGTATATGTCTTTACTCTGCAAAACTGTATTTCCTTATGAAGTGGTATTCTTACATATCCTTTCGAGAGAAAACTGTCCTGTGCCTTCTCTTTTGAGGCTACACACTTAGACATACACGCAACATGAAAGCTTTTCGACTTACAACGTGTTGTTTAGGAAAAACAAGATAATTTCGCACGATGCAGGATTTCCTTAAAACGTGATTTTCTGAAAAATTTTGACGAAAGAAAATTCTCCTTTTGGTTCTCTTTAGATGCTACATGTTAAGACGTACACGCCACAACAATTCTTTTCGAGATACAACGTGTAGTTTTGGAGATACAAGCTAATTTTGTACTATGTGTTATTTCTTCTCGTAAAGAGATTCCAATGCGTACGTATATGTCTTTACTCTGCAAAACTGTATTTCCTCATGAAGTGGTATTCTTACATATCCTTTCGAGAGAAAACTGTCCTGTGCCTTCTCTTTTGAGGCTACACACGTAGACATACACGCAACATGAAAGCTTTTCGACTTACAACGTGTTGTTTAGGAAAAACAAGATAATTTCGCACGATGCGGGATTTCCTTAAAACGTGATTTTCTGAAAAATTTTGACGAAAGAAAATTCTCCTTTTGGTTCTCTTTAGATGCTACATGTTAAGACGTACACGCCACAACAATTCTTTTCGAGATACAACGTGTAGTTTTGGAGATACAAGCTAATTTTGTACGATGCGTTATTTCTTCTCGTAAAGAGTTTCCAATGCGTACGTATATGTCTTTACTCTGCAAAACTGTATTTCCTTATGAAGTGGTATTCTTACATATCCTTTCGAGAGAAAACTGTCCTGTGCCTTCTCTTTTGAGGCTACACACTTAGACATACACGCAACATGAAAGCTTTTCGACTTACAACGTGTTGTTTAGGAAAAACAAGATAATTTCGCACGATGCGGGATTTCCTTAAAACGTGATTTTCTGAAAAATTTTGACGAAAGAAAATTCTCCTTTTGGTTCTCTTTAGATGCTACATGTTAAAACGTACACGCCACAACAATTCTTTTCGAGATACAACGTGTAGTTTTGGAGATACAAGCTAATTTTGTACGATGCGTTATTTCTTCTCGTAAAGAGTTTCCAATGCGTATGTATATGTCTTTACTCTGCAAAACTGTATTTCCTTATGAAGTGGTATTCTTACATATCCTTTCGAGAGAAAACTGTCCTGTGCCTTCTCTTTTGAGGCTACACACTTAGACATACACGCAACATGAAAGCTTTTCGACTTACAACGTGTTGTTTAGGAAAAACAAGATAATTTCGCACGATGCGGGATTTCCTTAAAACGTGATTTTCTGAAAAATTTTGACGAAAGAAAATTCTCCTTTTGGTTCTCTTTAGATGCTACATGTTAAGACGTACACGCCACAACAATTCTTTTCGAGATACAACGTGTAGTTTTGGAGATACAAGCTAATTTTGTACGATGCGTTATTTCTTCTCGTAAAGAGTTTCCAATGCGTACGTATATGTCTTTACTCTGCAAAACTGTATTTCCTTATGAAGTGGTATTCTTACATATCCTTTCGAGAGAAAACTGTCCTGTGCCTTCTCTTTTGAGGCTACACACGTAGACATACACGCAACATGAAAGCTTTTCGACTTACAACGTGTTGTTTAGGAAAAACAAGATAATTTCGCACGATGCGGGATTTCCTTAAAACGTGATTTTCTGAAAAATTTTGACGAAAGAAAATTCTCCTTTTGGTTCTCTTTAGATGCTACATGTTAAGACGTACACGCCACAACAATTCTTTTCGAGATACAACGTGTAGTTTTGGAGATACAAGCTAATTTTGTACGATGCGTTATTTCTTCTCGTAAAGAGTTTCCAATGCGTACGTATATGTCTTTTCTCTGCAAAACTGTATTTCCTTATGAAGTGGTATTCTTACATATCCTTTCGAGAGAAAACTGTCCTGTGCCTTCTCTTTTGAGGCTACACACTTAGACATACACGCAACATGAAAGCTTTTCGACTTACAACGTGTTGTTTAGGAAAAACAAGATAATTTCGCACGATGCGGGATTTCCTTAAAACGTGATTTTCTGAAAAATTTTGACGAAAGAAAATTCTCCTTTTGGTTCTCTTTAGATGCTACATGTTAAGACGTACACGCCACAACAATTCTTTTCGAGATACAACGTGTAGTTTTGGAGATACAAGCTAATTTTGTACGATGCGTTATTTCTTCTCGTAAAGAGTTTCCAATGCGTACGTATATGTCTTTACTCTGCAAAACTGTATTTCCTTATGAAGTGGTATTCTTACATATCCTTTCGAGAGAAAACTGTCCTGTGCCTTCTCTTTTGAGGCTACACACTTAGACATACACGCAACATGAAAGCTTTTCGACTTACAACGTGTTGTTTAGGAAAAACAAGATAATTTCGCACGATGCTGGATTTCCTTAAAACGTGATTTTCTGAAAAATTTTGACGAAAGAAAATTCTCCTTTTGGTTCTCTTTAGATGCTACATGTTAAGACGTACACGCCACAACAATTCTTTTCGAGATACAACGTGTAGTTTTGGAGATACAAGCTAATTTTGTACGATGCATTATTTCTTCTCGTAAAGAGTTTCCAATGCGTACGTATATGTCTTTACTCTGCAAAACTGTATTTCCTTATGAAGTGGTATTCTTACATATCCTTTCGAGAGAAAACTGTCCTGTGCCTTCTCTTTTGAGGCTACACACTTAGACATACACGCAACATGAAAGCTTTTCGACTTACAACGTGTTGTTTAGGAAAAACAAGATAATTTCGCACGATGCAGGATTTCCTTAAAACGTGATTTTCTGAAAAATTTTGACGAAAGAAAATTCTCCTTTTGGTTCTCTTTAGATGCTACATGTTAAGACGTACACGCCACAACAATTCTTTTCGAGATACAACGTGTAGTTTTGGAGATACAAGCTAATTTTGTACTATGTGTTATTTCTTCTCGTAAAGAGATTCCAATGCGTACGTATATGTCTTTACTCTGCAAAACTGTATTTCCTCATGAAGTGGTATTCTTACATATCCTTTCGAGAGAAAACTGTCCTGTGCCTTCTCTTTTGAGGCTACACACGTCAGACATACACGCAACATGAAAGCTTTTCGACTTACAACGTGTTGTTTAGGAAAAACAAGATAATTTCGCACGATGCGGGATTTCCTTAAAACGTGATTTTCTGAAAAATTTTGACGAAAGAAAATTCTCCTTTTGGTTCTCTTTAGATGCTACATGTTAAGACGTACACGCCACAACAATTCTTTTCGAGATACAACGTGTAGTTTTGGAGATACAAGCTAATTTTGTACGATGCGTTATTTCTTCTCGTAAAGAGTTTCCAATGCGTACGTATATGTCTTTACTCTGCAAAACTGTATTTCCTTATGAAGTGGTATTCTTACATATCCTTTCGAGAGAAAACTGTCCTGTGCCTTCTCTTTGAGGCTACACACTTAGACATACACGCAACATGAAAGCTTTTCGACTTACAAGGTGTTGTTTAGGAAAAACAAGATAATTTCGCACGATGCGGGATTTCCTTAAAACGTGATTTTCTGAAAAATTTTGACAAAAGAAAATTCTCCTTTTGGTTCTCTTTAGATGCTACATGTTAAAACGTACACGCCACAACAATTCTTTTCGAGATACAACGTGTAGTTTTGGAGATACAAGCTAATTTTGTACGATGCGTTATTTCTTCTCGTAAAGAGTTTCCAATGCGTATGTATATGTCTTTACTCTGCAAAACTGTATTTCCTTATGAAGTGGTATTCTTACATATCCTTTCGAGAGAAAACTGTCCTGTGCCTTCTCTTTTGAGGCTACACACTTAGACATACACGCAACATGAAAGCTTTTCGACTTACAACGTGTTGTTTAGGAAAAACAAGATAATTTCGCACGATGCGGGATTTCCTTAAAACGTGATTTTCTGAAAATTTTGACGAAAGAAAATTCTCCTTTTGGTTCTCTTTAGATGCTACATGTTAAGACGTACACGCCACAACAATTCTTTTCGAGATACAACGTGTAGTTTTGGAGATACAAGCTAATTTTGTACGATGCGTTATTTCTTCTCGTAAAGAGTTTCCAATGCGTACGTATATGTCTTTACTCTTCAAAACTGTATTTCCTTATGAAGTGGTATTCTTACATATCCTTTCGAGAGAAAACTGTCCTGTGCCTTCTCTTTTGAGGCTACACACGTAGACATACACGCAACATGAAAGCTTTTCGACTTACAACGTGTTGTTTAGGAAAAACAAGATAATTTCGCACGATGCGGGATTTCCTTAAAACGTGATTTTCTGAAAAATTTTGACGAAAGAAAATTCTCCTTTTGGTTCTCTTTAGATGCTACATGTTAAGACGTACACGCCACAACAATTCTTTTCGAGATACAACGTGTAGTTTTGGAGATACAAGCTAATTTTGTACGATGCGTTATTTCTTCTCGTAAAGAGTTTCCAATGCGTACGTATATGTCTTTTCTCTGCAAAACTGTATTTCCTTATGAAGTGGTATTCTTACATATCCTTTCGAGAGAAAACTGTCCTGTGCCTTCTCTTTTGAGGCTACACACTTAGACATACACGCAACATGAAAGCTTTTCGACTTACAACGTGTTGTTTAGGAAAAACAAGATAATTTCGCACGATGCGGGATTTCCTTAAAACGTGATTTTCTGAAAAATTTTGACGAAAGAAAATTCTCCTTTTGGTTCTCTTTAGATGCTACATGTTAAAACGTACACGCCACAACAATTCTTTTCGAGATACAACGTGTAGTTTTGGAGATACAAGCTAATTTTGTACGATGCGTTATTTCTTCTCGTAAAGAGTTTCCAATGCGTATGTATATGTCTTTACTCTGCAAAACTGTATTTCCTTATGAAGTGGTATTCTTACATATCCTTTCGAGAGAAAACTGTCCTGTGCCTTCTCTTTTGAGGCTACACTCTTAGACATACACGCAACATGAAAGCTTTTCGACTTACAACGTGTTGTTTAGGAAAAACAAGATAATTTCGCACGATGCGGGATTTCCTTAAAACGTGATTTTCTGAAAAATTTTGACGAAAGAAAATTCTCCTTTTGGTTCTCTTTAGATGCTACATGTTAAGACGTACACGCCACAACAATTCTTTTCGAGATACAACGTGTAGTTTTGGAGATACAAGCTAATTTTGTACGATGCGTTATTTCTTCTCGTAAAGAGTTTCCAATGCGTACGTATATGTCTTTACTCTGCAAAACTGTATTTCCTTATGAAGTGGTATTCTTACATATCCTTTCGAGAGAAAACTGTCCTGTGCCTTCTCTTTTGAGGCTACACACGTAGACATACACGCAACATGAAAGCTTTTCGACTTACAACGTGTTGTTTAGGAAAAACAAGATAATTTCGCACGATGCGGGATTTCCTTAAAACGTGATTTTCTGAAAAATTTTGACGAAAGAAAATTCTCCTTTTGGTTCTCTTTAGATGCTACATGTTAAGACGTACACGCCACAACAATTCTTTTCGAGATACAACGTGTAGTTTTGGAGATACAAGCTAATTTTGTACGATGCGTTATTTCTTCTCGTAAAGAGTTTCCAATGCGTACGTATATGTCTTTACTCTGCAAAACTGTATTTCCTTATGAAGTGGTATTCTTACATATCCTTTCGAGAGAAAACTGTCCTGTGCCTTCTCTTTTGAGGCTACACACTTAGACATACACGCAACATGAAAGCTTTTCGACTTACAACGTGTTGTTTAGGAAAAACAAGATAATTTCGCACGATGCGGGGATTTCCTTAAAACGTGATTTTCTGAAAAATTTTGACGAAAGAAAATTCTCCTTTTGGTTCTCTTTAGATGCTACATGTTAAGACGTACACGCCACAACAATTCTTTTCGAGATACAACGTGTAGTTTTGGAGATACAAGCTAATTTTGTACGATGCGTTATTTCTTCTCGTAAAGAGTTTCCAATGCGTACGTATATGTCTTTACTCTGCAAAACTGTATTTCCTTATGAAGTGGTATTCTTACATATCCTTTCGAGAGAAAACTGTCCTGTGCCTTCTCTTTTGAGGCTACACACTTAGACATACACGCAACATGAAAGCTTTTCGACTTACAACGTGTTGTTTAGGAAAAACAAGATAATTTCGCACGATGCGGGATTTCCTTAAAACGTGATTTTCTGAAAAATTTTGACGAAAGAAAATTCTCCTTTTGGTTCTCTTTAGATGCTACATGTTAAGACGTACACGCCACAACAATTCTTTTCGAGATACAACGTGTAGTTTTGGAGATACAAGCTAATTTTGTACGATGCGTTATTTCTTCTCGTAAAGAGTTTCCAATGCGTACGTATATGTCTTTACTCTGCAAAACTGTATTTCCTTATGAAGTGGTATTCTTACATATCCTTTCGAGAGAAAACTGTCCTGTGCCTTCTCTTTTGAGGCTACACACTTAGACATACACGCAACATGAAAGCTTTTCGACTTACAACGTGTTGTTTAGGAAAAACAAGATAATTTCGCACGATGCGGGATTTCCTTAAAACGTGATTTTCTGAAAAATTTTGACGAAAGAAAATTCTCCTTTTGGTTCTCTTTAGATGCTACATGTTAAGACGTACACGCCACAACAATTCTTTTCGAGATACAACGTGTAGTTTTGGAGATACAAGCTAATTTTGTACTATGCGTTATTTCTTCTCGTAAAGAGTTTCCAATGCGTACGTATATGTCTTTACTCTGCAAAACTGTATTTCCTTATGAAGTGGTATTCTTACATATCCTTTCGAGAGAAAACTGTCCTGTGCCTTCTCTTTTGAGGCTACACACTTAGACATACACGCAACATGAAAGCTTTTCGACTTACAACGTGTTGTTTAGGAAAAACAAGATAATTTCGCACGATGCGGGATTTCCTTAAAACGTGATTTTCTGAAAAATTTTGACGAAAGAAAATTCTCCTTTTGGTTCTCTTTAGATGCTACATGTTAAGACGTACACGCCACAACAATTCTTTTCGAGATACAACGTGTAGTTTTGGAGATACAAGCTAATTTTGTACGATGCGTTATTTCTTCTCGTAAAGAGTTTCCAATGCGTACGTATATGTCTTTACTCTGCAAAACTGTATTTCCTTATGAAGTGGTATTCTTCCATATCCTTTCGAGAGAAAACTGTCCTGTGCCTTCTCTTTTGAGGCTACACACGTAGACATACACGCAACATGAAAGCTTTTCGACTTACAACGTGTTGTTTAGGAAAAACAAGATAATTTCGCACGATGCGGGATTTCCTTAAAACGTGATTTTCTGAAAAATTTTGAGGAAAGAAAATTCTCCTTTTGGTTCTCTTTAGATGCTACATGTTAAGACGTACACGCCACAATAATTCTTTTCGAGATACAACGTGTAGTTTTGGAGATACAAGCTAATTTTGTACGATGCGTTATTTCTTCTCGTAAAGAGTTTCCAATGCGTACGTATATGTCTTTACTCTGCAAAACTGTATTTCCTTATGAAGTGGTATTCTTACATATCCTTTCGAGAGAAAACTGTCCTGTGCCTTCTCTTTTGAGGCTACACACTTAGACATACACGCAACATGAAAGCTTTTCGACTTACAACGTGTTGTTTAGGAAAAACAAGATAATTTCGCACGATGCGGGATTTCCTTAAAACGTGATTTCTGAAAAATTTTGACGAAAGAAAATTCTCCTTTTGGTTCTCTTTAGATGCTACATGTTAAGACGTACACGCCACAACAATTCTTTTCGAGATACAACGTGTAGTTTTGGAGATACAAGCTAATTTTGTACGATGCGTTATTTCTTCTCGTAAAGAGTTTCCAATGCGTACGTATATGTCTTTACTCTGCAAAACTGTATTTCCTTATGAAGTGGTATTCTTACATATCCTTTCGAGAGAAAACTGTCCTGTGCCTTCTCTTTTGAGGCTACACACTTAGACATACACGCAACATGAAAGCTTTTCGACTTACAACGTGTTGTTTAGGAAAAACAAGATAATTTCGCACGATGCGGGATTTCCTTAAAACGTGATTTTCTGAAAAATTTTGACGAAAGAAAATTCTCCTTTTGGTTCTCTTTAGATGCTACATGTTAAGACGTACACGCCACAACAATTCTTTTCGAGATACAACGTGTAGTTTTGGAGATACAAGCTAATTTTGTACGATGCGTTATTTCTTCTCGTAAAGAGTTTCCAATGCGTACGTATATGTCTTTACTCTTCAAAACTGTATTTCCTTATGAAGTGGTATTCTTACATATCCTTTCGAGAGAAAACTGTCCTGTGCCTTCTCTTTTGAGGCTACACACGTAGACATACACGCAACATGAAAGCTTTTCGACTTACAACGTGTTGTTTAGGAAAAACAAGATAATTTCGCACGATGCGGGATTTCCTTAAAACGTGATTTTCTGAAAAATTTTGACGAAAGAAAATTCTCCTTTTGGTTCTCTTTAGATGCTACATGTTAAGACGTACACGCCACAACAATTCTTTTCGAGATACAACGTGTAGTTTTGGAGATACAAGCTAATTTTGTACGATGCGTTATTTCTTCTCGTAAAGAGTTTCCAATGCGTACGTATATGTCTTTTCTCTGCAAAACTGTATTTCCTTATGAAGTGGTATTCTTACATATCCTTTCGAGAGAAAACTGTCCTGTGCCTTCTCTTTTGAGGCTACACACTTAGACATACACGCAACATGAAAGCTTTTCGACTTACAACGTGTTGTTTAGGAAAAACAAGATAATTTCGCACGATGCGGGATTTCCTTAAAACGTGATTTTCTGAAAAATTTTGACGAAAGAAAATTCTCCTTTTGGTTCTCTTTAGATGCTACATGTTAAAACGTACACGCCACAACAATTCTTTTCGAGATACAACGTGTAGTTTTGGAGATACAAGCTAATTTTGTACGATGCGTTATTTCTTCTCGTAAAGAGTTTCCAATGCGTATGTATATGTCTTTACTCTGCAAAACTGTATTTCCTTATGAAGTGGTATTCTTACATATCCTTTCGAGAGAAAACTGTCCTGTGCCTTCTCTTTTGAGGCTACACTCTTAGACATACACGCAACATGAAAGCTTTTCGACTTACAACGTGTTGTTTAGGAAAAACAAGATAATTTCGCACGATGCGGGATTTCCTTAAAACGTGATTTTCTGAAAAATTTTGACGAAAGAAAATTCTCCTTTTGGTTCTCTTTAGATGCTACATGTTAAGACGTACACGCCACAACAATTCTTTTCGAGATACAACGTGTAGTTTTGGAGATACAAGCTAATTTTGTACGATGCGTTATTTCTTCTCGTAAAGAGTTTCCAATGCGTACGTATATGTCTTTACTCTGCAAAACTGTATTTCCTTATGAAGTGGTATTCTTACATATCCTTTCGAGAGAAAACTGTCCTGTGCCTTCTCTTTTGAGGCTACACACGTAGACATACACGCAACATGAAAGCTTTTCGACTTACAACGTGTTGTTTAGGAAAAACAAGATAATTTCGCACGATGCGGGATTTCCTTAAAACGTGATTTTCTGAAAAATTTTGACGAAAGAAAATTCTCCTTTTGGTTCTCTTTAGATGCTACATGTTAAGACGTACACGCCACAACAATTCTTTTCGAGATACAACGTGTAGTTTTGGAGATACAAGCTAATTTTGTACGATGCGTTATTTCTTCTCGTAAAGAGTTTCCAATGCGTACGTATATGTCTTTACTCTGCAAAACTGTATTTCCTTATGAAGTGGTATTCTTACATATCCTTTCGAGAGAAAACTGTCCTGTGCCTTCTCTTTTGAGGCTACACACTTAGACATACACGCAACATGAAAGCTTTTCGACTTACAACGTGTTGTTTAGGAAAAACAAGATAATTTCGCACGATGCGGGATTTCCTTAAAACGTGATTTTCTGAAAAATTTTGACGAAAGAAAATTCTCCTTTTGGTTCTCTTTAGATGCTACATGTTAAGACGTACACGCCACAACAATTCTTTTCGAGATACAACGTGTAGTTTTGGAGATACAAGCTAATTTTGTACGATGCGTTATTTCTTCTCGTAAAGAGTTTCCAATGCGTACGTATATGTCTTTACTCTGCAAAACTGTATTTCCTTATGAAGTGGTATTCTTACATATCCTTTCGAGAGAAAACTGTCCTGTGCCTTCTCTTTTGAGGCTACACACTTAGACATACACGCAACATGAAAGCTTTTCGACTTACAACGTGTTGTTTAGGAAAAACAAGATAATTTCGCACGATGCAGGATTTCCTTAAAACGTGATTTTCTGAAAAATTTTGACGAAAGAAAATTCTCCTTTTGGTTCTCTTTAGATGCTACATGTTAAGACGTACACGCCACAACAATTCTTTTCGAGATACAACGTTGTAGTTTTGGAGATACAAGCTAATTTTGTACGATGCGTTATTTCTTCTCGTAAAGAGTTTCCAATGCGTACGTATATGTCTTTACTCTGCAAAACTGTATTTCCTTATGAAGTGGTATTCTTACATATCCTTTCGAGAGAAAACTGTCCTGTGCCTTCTCTTTTGAGGCTACACACTTAGACATACACGCAACATGAAAGCTTTTCGACTTACAACGTGTTGTTTAGGAAAAACAAGATAATTTCGCACGATGCGGGATTTCCTTAAAACGTGATTTTCTGAAAAATTTTGACGAAAGAAAATTCTCCTTTTGGTTCTCTTTAGATGCTACATGTTAAGACGTACACGCCACAACAATTCTTTTCGAGATACAACGTGTAGTTTTGGAGATACAAGCTAATTTTGTACTATGCGTTATTTCTTCTCGTAAAGAGTTTCCAATGCGTACGTATATGTCTTTACTCTGCAAAACTGTATTTCCTTATGAAGTGGTATTCTTACATATCCTTTCGAGAGAAAACTGTCCTGTGCCTTCTCTTTTGAGGCTACACACTTAGACATACACGCAACATGAAAGCTTTTCGACTTACAACGTGTTGTTTAGGAAAAACAAGATAATTTCGCACGATGCGGGATTTCCTTAAAACGTGATTTTCTGAAAAATTTTGACGAAAGAAAATTCTCCTTTTGGTTCTCTTTAGATGCTACATGTTAAGACGTACACGCCACAACAATTCTTTTCGAGATACAACGTGTAGTTTTGGAGATACAAGCTAATTTTGTACTATGCGTTATTTCTTCTCGTAAAGAGTTTCCAATGCGTACGTATATGTCTTTACTCTGCAAAACTGTATTTCCTTATGAAGTGGTATTCTTACATATCCTTTCGAGAGAAAACTGTCCTGTGCCTTCTCTTTTGAGGCTACACACTTAGACATACACGCAACATGAAAGCTTTTCGACTTACAACGTGTTGTTTAGGAAAAACAAGATAATTTCGCACGATGCGGGATTTCCTTAAAACGTGATTTTCTGAAAAATTTTGACGAAAGAAAATTCTCCTTTTGGTTCTCTTTAGATGCTACATGTTAAGACGTACACGCCACAACAATTCTTTTCGAGATACAACGTGTAGTTTTGGAGATACAAGCTAATTTTGTACGATGCATTATTTCTTCTCGTAAAGAGTTTCCAATGCGTACGTATATGTCTTTACTCTGCAAAACTGTATTTCCTTATGAAGTGGTATTCTTACATATCCTTTCGAGAGAAAACTGTCCTGTGCCTTCTCTTTTGAGGCTACACACTTAGACATACACGCAACATGAAAGCTTTTCGACTTACAACGTGTTGTTTAGGAAAAACAAGATAATTTCGCAAGATGCAGGATTTCCTTAAAACGTGATTTTCTGAAAAATTTTGACGAAAGAAAATTCTCCTTTTGGTTCTCTTTAGATGCTACATGTTAAGACGTACACGCCACAACAATTCTTTTCGAGATACAACGTGTAGTTTTGGAGATACAAGCTAATTTTGTACTATGTGTTATTTCTTCTCGTAAAGAGATTCCAATGCGTACGTATATGTCTTTACTCTGCAAAACTGTATTTCCTCATGAAGTGGTATTCTTACATATCCTTTCGAGAGAAAACTGTCCTGTGCCTTCTCTTTTGAGGCTACACACGTAGACATACACGCAACATGAAAGCTTTTCGACTTACAACGTGTTGTTTAGGAAAAACAAGATAATTTCGCACGATGCGGGATTTCCTTAAAACGTGATTTTCTGAAAAATTTTGACGAAAGAAAATTCTCCTTTTGGTTCTCTTTAGATGCTACATGTTAAGACGTACACGCCACAACAATTCTTTTCGAGATACAACGTGTAGTTTTGGAGATACAAGCTAATTTTGTACGATGCGTTATTTCTTCTCGTAAAGAGTTTCCAATGCGTACGTATATGTCTTTACTCTGCAAAACTGTATTTCCTTATGAAGTGGTATTCTTACATATCCTTTCGAGAGAAAACTGTCCTGTGCCTTCTCTTTTGAGGCTACACACTTAGACATACACGCAACATGAAAGCTTTTCGACTTACAACGTGTTGTTTAGGAAAAACAAGATAATTTCGCACGATGCGGGATTTCCTTAAAACGTGATTTTCTGAAAAATTTTGACGAAAGAAAATTCTCCTTTTGGTTCTCTTTAGATGCTACATGTTAAAACGTACACGCCACAACAATTCTTTTCGAGATACAACGTGTAGTTTTGGAGATACAAGCTAATTTTGTACGATGCGTTATTTCTTCTCGTAAAGAGTTTCCAATGCGTATGTATATGTCTTTACTCTGCAAAACTGTATTTCCTTATGAAGTGGTATTCTTACATATCCTTTCGAGAGAAAACTGTCCTGTGCCTTCTCTTTTGAGGCTACACACTTAGACATACACGCAACATGAAAGCTTTTCGACTTACAACGTGTTGTTTAGGAAAAACAAGATAATTTCGCACGATGCGGGATTTCCTTAAAACGTGATTTTCTGAAAAATTTTGACGAAAGAAAATTCTCCTTTTGGTTCTCTTTAGATGCTACATGTTAAGACGTACACGCCACAACAATTCTTTTCGAGATACAACGTGTAGTTTTGGAGATACAAGCTAATTTTGTACGATGCGTTATTTCTTCTCGTAAAGAGTTTCCAATGCGTACGTATATGTCTTTACTCTGCAAAACTGTATTTCCTTATGAAGTGGTATTCTTACATATCCTTTCGAGAGAAAACTGTCCTGTGCCTTCTCTTTTGAGGCTACACACGTAGACATACACGCAACATGAAAGCTTTTCGACTTACAACGTGTTGTTTAGGAAAAACAAGATAATTTCGCACGATGCGGGATTTCCTTAAAACGTGATTTTCTGAAAAATTTTGACGAAAGAAAATTCTCCTTTTGGTTCTCTTTAGATGCTACATGTTAAGACGTACACGCCACAACAATTCTTTTCGAGATACAACGTGTAGTTTTGGAGATACAAGCTAATTTTGTACGATGCGTTATTTCTTCTCGTAAAGAGTTTCCAATGCGTACGTATATGTCTTTACTCTGCAAAACTGTATTTCCTTATGAAGTGTTATTCTTACATATCCTTTCGAGAGAAAACTGTCCTGTGCCTTCTCTTTTGAGGCTACACACTTAGACATACACGCAACATGAAAGCTTTTCGACTTACAACGTGTTGTTTAGGAAAAACAAGATAATTTCGCACGATGCGGGATTTCCTTAAAACGTGATTTTCTGAAAAATTTTGACGAAAGAAAATTCTCCTTTTGGTTCTCTTTAGATGCTACATGTTAAGACGTACACGCCACAACAATTCTTTTCGAGATACAACGTGTAGTTTTGGAGATACAAGCTAATTTTGTACGATGCGTTATTTCTTCTCGTAAAGAGTTTCCAATGCGTACGTATATGTCTTTACTCTGCAAAACTGTATTTCCTTATGAAGTGGTATTCTTACATATCCTTTCGAGAGAAAACTGTCCTGTGCCTTCTCTTTTGAGGCTACACACTTAGACATACACGCAACATGAAAGCTTTTCGACTTACAACGTGTTGTTTAGGAAAAACAAGATAATTTCGCACGATGCTGGATTTCCTTAAAACGTGATTTTCTGAAAAATTTTGACGAAAGAAAATTCTCCTTTTGGTTCTCTTTAGATGCTACATGTTAAGACGTACACGCCACAACAATTCTTTTCGAGATACAACGTGTAGTTTTGGAGATACAAGCTAATTTTGTACGATGCATTATTTCTTCTCGTAAAGAGTTTCCAATGCGTACGTATATGTCTTTACTCTGCAAAACTGTATTTCCTTATGAAGTGGTATTCTTACATATCCTTTCGAGAGAAAACTGTCCTGTGCCTTCTCTTTTGAGGCTACACACTTAGACATACACGCAACATGAAAGCTTTTCGACTTACAACGTGTTGTTTAGGAAAAACAAGATAATTTCGCACGATGCAGGATTTCCTTAAAACGTGATTTTCTGAAAAATTTTGACGAAAGAAAATTCTCCTTTTGGTTCTCTTTAGATGCTACATGTTAAGACGTACACGCCACAACAATTCTTTTCGAGATACAACGTGTAGTTTTGGAGATACAAGCTAATTTTGTACTATGTGTTATTTCTTCTCGTAAAGAGATTCCAATGCGTACGTATATGTCTTTACTCTGCAAAACTGTATTTCCTCATGAAGTGGTATTCTTACATATCCTTTCGAGAGAAAACTGTCCTGTGCCTTCTCTTTTGAGGCTACACACGTAGACATACACGCAACATGAAAGCTTTTCGACTTACAACGTGTTGTTTAGGAAAAACAAGATAATTTTGCACGATGCGGGATTTCCTTAAAACGTGATTTTCTGAAAAATTTTGACGAAAGAAAATTCTCCTTTTGGTTCTCTTTAGATGCTACATGTTAAGACGTACACGCCACAACAATTCTTTTCGAGATACAACGTGTAGTTTTGGAGATACAAGCTAATTTTGTACGATGCGTTATTTCTTCTCGTAAAGAGTTTCCAATGCGTACGTATATGTCTTTACTCTGCAAAACTGTATTTCCTTATGAAGTGGTATTCTTACATATCCTTTCGAGAGAAAACTGTCCTGTGCCTTCTCTTTTGAGGCTACACACTTAGACATACACGCAACATGAAAGCTTTTCGACTTACAAGGTGTTGTTTAGGAAAAACAAGATAATTTCGCACGATGCGGGATTTCCTTAAAACGTGATTTTCTGAAAAATTTTGACGAAAGAAAATTCTCCTTTTGGTTCTCTTTAGATGCTACATGTTAAAACGTACACGCCACAACAATTCTTTTCGAGATACAACGTGTAGTTTTGGAGATACAAGCTAATTTTGTACGATGCGTTATTTCTTCTCGTAAAGAGTTTCCAATGCGTACGTATATGTCTTTACTCTGCAAAACTGTATTTCCTTATGAAGTGGTATTCTTACATATCCTTTCGAGAGAAAACTGTCCTGTGCCTTCTCTTTTGAGGCTACACACTTAGACATACACGCAACATGAAAGCTTTTCGACTTACAACGTGTTGTTTAGGAAAAACAAGATAATTTCGCACGATGCGGGATTTCCTTAAAACGTGATTTTCTGAAAAATTTTGACGAAAGAAAATTCTCCTTTTGGTTCTCTTTAGATGCTACATGTTAAGACGTACACGCCACAACAATTCTTTTCGAGATACAACGTGTAGTTTTGGAGATACAAGCTAATTTTGTACGATGCGTTATTTCTTCTCGTAAAGAGTTTCCAATGCGTACGTATATGTCTTTACTCTTCAAAACTGTATTTCCTTATGAAGTGGTATTCTTACATATCCTTTCGAGAGAAAACTGTCCTGTGCCTTCTCTTTTGAGGCTACACACGTAGACATACACGCAACATGAAAGCTTTTCGACTTACAACGTGTTGTTTAGGAAAAACAAGATAATTTCGCACGATGCGGGATTTCCTTAAAACGTGATTTTCTGAAAAATTTTGACGAAAGAAAATTCTCCTTTTGGTTCTCTTTAGATGCTACATGTTAAGACGTACACGCCACAACAATTCTTTTCGAGATACAACGTGTAGTTTTGGAGATACAAGCTAATTTTGTACGATGCGTTATTTCTTCTCGTAAAGAGTTTCCAATGCGTACGTATATGTCTTTTCTCTGCAAAAACTGTATTTCCTTATGAAGTGGTATTCTTACATATCCTTTCGAGAGAAAACTGTCCTGTGCCTTCTCTTTTGAGGCTACACACTTAGACATACACGCAACATGAAAGCTTTTCGACTTACAACGTGTTGTTTAGGAAAAACAAGATAATTTCGCACGATGCGGGATTTCCTTAAAACGTGATTTTCTGAAAAATTTTGACGAAAGAAAATTCTCCTTTTGGTTCTCTTTAGATGCTACATGTTAAAACGTACACGCCACAACAATTCTTTTCGAGATACAACGTGTAGTTTTGGAGATACAAGCTAATTTTGTACGATGCGTTATTTCTTCTCGTAAAGAGTTTCCAATGCGTATGTATATGTCTTTACTCTGCAAAACTGTATTTCCTTATGAAGTGGTATTCTTACATATCCTTTCGAGAGAAAACTGTCCTGTGCCTTCTCTTTTGAGGCTACACTCTTAGACATACACGCAACATGAAAGCTTTTCGACTTACAACGTGTTGTTTAGGAAAAACAAGATAATTTCGCACGATGCGGGATTTCCTTAAAACGTGATTTTCTGAAAAATTTTGACGAAAGAAAATTCTCCTTTTGGTTCTCTTTAGATGCTACATGTTAAGACGTACACGCCACAACAATTCTTTTCGAGATACAACGTGTAGTTTTGGAGATACAAGCTAATTTTGTACGATGCGTTATTTCTTCTCGTAAAGAGTTTCCAATGCGTACGTATATGTCTTTACTCTGCAAAACTGTATTTCCTTATGAAGTGGTATTCTTACATATCCTTTCGAGAGAAAACTGTCCTGTGCCTTCTCTTTTGAGGCTACACACGTAGACATACACGCAACATGAAAGCTTTTCGACTTACAACGTGTTGTTTAGGAAAAACAAGATAATTTCGCACGATGCGGGATTTCCTTAAAACGTGATTTTCTGAAAAATTTTGACGAAAGAAAATTCTCCTTTTGGTTCTCTTTAGATGCTACATGTTAAGACGTACACGCCACAACAATTCTTTTCGAGATACAACGTGTAGTTTTGGAGATACAAGCTAATTTTGTACGATGCGTTATTTCTTCTCGTAAAGAGTTTCCAATGCGTACGTATATGTCTTTACTCTGCAAAACTGTATTTCCTTATGAAGTGGTATTCTTACATATCCTTTCGAGAGAAAACTGTCCTGTGCCTTCTCTTTTGAGGCTACACACTTAGACATACACGCAACATGAAAGCTTTTCGACTTACAACGTGTTGTTTAGGAAAAACAAGATAATTTCGCACGATGCGGGATTTCCTTAAAACGTGATTTTCTGAAAAATTTTGACGAAAGAAAATTCTCCTTTTGGTTCTCTTTAGATGCTACATGTTAAGACGTACACGCCACAACAATTCTTTTCGAGATACAACGTGTAGTTTTGGAGATACAAGCTAATTTTGTACGATGCGTTATTTCTTCTCGTAAAGAGTTTCCAATGCGTACGTATATGTCTTTACTCTGCAAAACTGTATTTCCTTATGAAGTGGTATTCTTACATATCCTTTCGAGAGAAAACTGTCCTGTGCCTTCTCTTTTGAGGCTACACACTTAGACATACACGCAACATGAAAGCTTTTCGACTTACAACGTGTTGTTTAGGAAAAACAAGATAATTTCGCACGATGCAGGATTTCCTTAAAACGTGATTTTCTGAAAAATTTTGACGAAAGAAAATTCTCCTTTTGGTTCTCTTTAGATGCTACATGTTAAGACGTACACGCCACAACAATTCTTTTCGAGATACAACGTGTAGTTTTGGAGATACAAGCTAATTTTGTACGATGCGTTATTTCTTCTCGTAAAGAGTTTCCAATGCGTAACGTATATGTCTTTACTCTGCAAAACTGTATTTCCTTATGAAGTGGTATTCTTACATATCCTTTCGAGAGAAAACTGTCCTGTGCCTTCTCTTTTGAGGCTACACACTTAGACATACACGCAACATGAAAGCTTTTCGACTTACAACGTGTTGTTTAGGAAAAACAAGATAATTTCGCACGATGCGGGATTTCCTTAAAACGTGATTTTCTGAAAAATTTTGACGAAAGAAAATTCTCCTTTTGGTTCTCTTTAGATGCTACATGTTAAGACGTACACGCCACAACAATTCTTTTCGAGATACAACGTGTAGTTTTGGAGATACAAGCTAATTTTGTACTATGCGTTATTTCTTCTCGTAAAGAGTTTCCAATGCGTACGTATATGTCTTTACTCTGCAAAACTGTATTTCCTTATGAAGTGGTATTCTTACATATCCTTTCGAGAGAAAAACTGTCCTGTGCCTTCTCTTTTGAGGCTACACACTTAGACATACACGCAACATGAAAGCTTTTCGACTTACAACGTGTTGTTTAGGAAAAACAAGATAATTTCGCACGATGCGGGATTTCCTTAAAACGTGATTTTCTGAAAAATTTTGACGAAAGAAAATTCTCCTTTTGGTTCTCTTTAGATGCTACATGTTAAGACGTACACGCCACAACAATTCTTTTCGAGATACAACGTGTAGTTTTGGAGATACAAGCTAATTTTGTACTATGCGTTATTTCTTCTCGTAAAGAGTTTCCAATGCGTACGTATATGTCTTTACTCTGCAAAACTGTATTTCCTTATGAAGTGGTATTCTTACATATCCTTTCGAGAGAAAACTGTCCTGTGCCTTCTCTTTTGAGGCTACACACTTAGACATACACGCAACATGAAAGCTTTTCGACTTACAACGTGTTGTTTAGGAAAAACAAGATAATTTCGCACGATGCGGGATTTCCTTAAAACGTGATTTTCTGAAAAATTTTGACGAAAGAAAATTCTCCTTTTGGTTCTCTTTAGATGCTACATGTTAAGACGTACACGCCACAACAATTCTTTTCGAGATACAACGTGTAGTTTTGGAGATACAAGCTAATTTTGTACGATGCATTATTTCTTCTCGTAAAGAGTTTCCAATGCGTACGTATATGTCTTTACTCTGCAAAACTGTATTTCCTTATGAAGTGGTATTCTTACATATCCTTTCGAGAGAAAACTGTCCTGTGCCTTCTCTTTTGAGGCTACACACTTAGACATACACGCAACATGAAAGCTTTTCGACTTACGTGTTGTTTAGGAAAAACAAGATAATTTCGCAAGATGCAGGATTTCCTTAAAACGTGATTTTCTGAAAAATTTTGACGAAAGAAAATTCTCCTTTTGGTTCTCTTTAGATGCTACATGTTAAGACGTACACGCCACAACAATTCTTTTCGAGATACAACGTGTAGTTTTGGAGATACAAGCTAATTTTGTACTATGTGTTATTTCTTCTCGTAAAGAGATTCCAATGCGTACGTATATGTCTTTACTCTGCAAAACTGTATTTCCTCATGAAGTGGTATTCTTACATATCCTTTCGAGAGAAAACTGTCCTGTGCCTTCTCTTTTGAGGCTACACACGTAGACATACACGCAACATGAAAGCTTTTCGACTTACAACGTGTTGTTTAGGAAAAACAAGATAATTTCGCACGATGCGGGATTTCCTTAAAACGTGATTTTCTGAAAAATTTTGACGAAAGAAAATTCTCCTTTTGGTTCTCTTTAGATGCTACATGTTAAGACGTACACGCCACAACAATTCTTTTCGAGATACAACGTGTAGTTTTGGAGATACAAGCTAATTTTGTACGATGCGTTATTTCTTCTCGTAAAGAGTTTCCAATGCGTACGTATATGTCTTTACTCTGCAAAACTGTATTTCCTTATGAAGTGGTATTCTTACATATCCTTTCGAGAGAAAACTGTCCTGTGCCTTCTCTTTTGAGGCTACACACTTAGACATACACGCAACATGAAAGCTTTTCGACTTACAACGTGTTGTTTAGGAAAAACAAGATAATTTCGCACGATGCGGGATTTCCTTAAAACGTGATTTTCTGAAAAATTTTGACGAAAGAAAATTCTCCTTTTGGTTCTCTTTAGATGCTACATGTTAAAACGTACACGCCACAACAATTCTTTTCGAGATACAACGTGTAGTTTTGGAGATACAAGCTAATTTTGTACGATGCGTTATTTCTTCTCGTAAAGAGTTTCCAATGCGTATGTATATGTCTTTACTCTGCAAAACTGTATTTCCTTATGAAGTGGTATTCTTACATATCCTTTCGAGAGAAAACTGTCCTGTGCCTTCTCTTTTGAGGCTACACACTTAGACATACACGCAACATGAAAGCTTTTCGACTTACAACGTGTTGTTTAGGAAAAACAAGATAATTTCGCACGATGCGGGATTTCCTTAAAACGTGATTTTCTGAAAAATTTTGACGAAAGAAAATTCTCCTTTTGGTTCTCTTTAGATGCTACATGTTAAGACGTACACGCCACAACAATTCTTTTCGAGATACAACGTGTAGTTTTGGAGATACAAGCTAATTTTGTACGATGCGTTATTTCTTCTCGTAAAGAGTTTCCAATGCGTACGTATATGTCTTTACTCTGCAAAACTGTATTTCCTTATGAAGTGGTATTCTTACATATCCTTTCGAGAGAAAACTGTCCTGTGCCTTCTCTTTTGAGGCTACACACGTAGACATACACGCAACATGAAAGCTTTTCGACTTACAACGTGTTGTTTAGGAAAAACAAGATAATTTCGCACGATGCGGGATTTCCTTAAAACGTGATTTTCTGAAAAATTTTGACGAAAGAAAATTCTCCTTTTGGTTCTCTTTAGATGCTACATGTTAAGACGTACACGCCACAACAATTCTTTTCGAGATACAACGTGTAGTTTTGGAGATACAAGCTAATTTTGTACGATGCGTTATTTCTTCTCGTAAAGAGTTTCCAATGCGTACGTATATGTCTTTACTCTGCAAAACTGTATTTCCTTATGAAGTGTTATTCTTACATATCCTTTCGAGAGAAAACTGTCCTGTGCCTTCTCTTTTGAGGCTACACACTTAGACATACACGCAACATGAAAGCTTTTCGACTTACAACGTGTTGTTTAGGAAAAACAAGATAATTTCGCACGATGCGGGATTTCCTTAAAACGTGATTTTCTGAAAAATTTTGACGAAAGAAAATTCTCCTTTTGGTTCTCTTTAGATGCTACATGTTAAGACGTACACGCCACAACAATTCTTTTCGAGATACAACGTGTAGTTTTGGAGATACAAGCTAATTTTGTACGATGCGTTATTTCTTCTCGTAAAGAGTTTCCAATGCGTACGTATATGTCTTTACTCTGCAAAACTGTATTTCCTTATGAAGTGGTATTCTTACATATCCTTTCGAGAGAAAACTGTCCTGTGCCTTCTCTTTTGAGGCTACACACTTAGACATACACGCAACATGAAAGCTTTTCGACTTACAACGTGTTGTTTAGGAAAAACAAGATAATTTCGCACGATGCTGGATTTCCTTAAAACGTGATTTTCTGAAAAATTTTGACGAAAGAAAATTCTCCTTTTGGTTCTCTTTAGATGCTACATGTTAAGACGTACACGCCACAACAATTCTTTTCGAGATACAACGTGTAGTTTTGGAGATACAAGCTAATTTTGTACGATGCGTTATTTCTTCTCGTAAAGAGTTTCCAATGCGTACGTATATGTCTTTACTCTGCAAAACTGTATTTCCTTATGAAGTGGTATTCTTACATATCCTTTCGAGAGAAAACTGTCCTGTGCCTTCTCTTTTGAGGCTACACACTTAGACATACACGCAACATGAAAGCTTTTCGACTTACAACGTGTTGTTTAGGAAAAACAAGATAATTTCGCACGATGCGGGATTTCCTTAAAACGTGATTTTCTGAAAAATTTTGACGAAAGAAAATTCTCCTTTTGGTTCTCTTTAGATGCTACATGTTAAGACGTACACGCCACAACAATTCTTTTCGAGATACAACGTGTAGTTTTGGAGATACAAGCTAATTTTGTACTATGCGTTATTTCTTCTCGTAAAGAGTTTCCAATGCGTACGTATATGTCTTTACTCTGCAAAACTGTATTTCCTTATGAAGTGGTATTCTTACATATCCTTTCGAGAGAAAACTGTCCTGTGCCTTCTCTTTTGAGGCTACACACTTAGACATACACGCAACATGAAAGCTTTTCGACTTACAACGTGTTGTTTAGGAAAAACAAGATAATTTCGCACGATGCGGGATTTCCTTAAAACGTGATTTTCTGAAAAATTTTGACGAAAGAAAATTCTCCTTTTGGTTCTCTTTAGATGCTACATGTTAAGACGTACACGCCACAACAATTCTTTTCGAGATACAACGTGTAGTTTTGGAGATACAAGCTAATTTTGTACTATGCGTTATTTCTTCTCGTAAAGAGTTTCCAATGCGTACGTATATGTCTTTACTCTGCAAAACTGTATTTCCTTATGAAGTGGTATTCTTACATATCCTTTCGAGAGAAAACTGTCCTGTGCCTTCTCTTTTGAGGCTACACACTTAGACATACACGCAACATGAAAGCTTTTCGACTTACAACGTGTTGTTTAGGAAAAACAAGATAATTTCGCACGATGCGGGATTTCCTTAAAACGTGATTTTCTGAAAAATTTTGACGAAAGAAAATTCTCCTTTTGGTTCTCTTTAGATGCTACATGTTAAGACGTACACGCCACAACAATTCTTTTCGAGATACAACGTGTAGTTTTGGAGATACAAGCTAATTTTGTACGATGCGTTATTTCTTCTCGTAAAGAGTTTCCAATGCGTACGTATATGTCTTTACTCTGCAAAACTGTATTTCCTTATGAAGTGGTATTCTTACATATCCTTTCGAGAGAAAACTGTCCTGTGCCTTCTCTTTTGAGGCTACACACTTAGACATACACGCAACATGAAAGCTTTTCGACTTACAACGTGTTGTTTAGTAAAAACAAGATAATTTCGCACGATGCGGGATTTCCTTAAAACGAGATTTTCTGAAAAATTTTGACGAAAGAAAATTCTCCTTTTGGTTCTCTTTAGATGCTACATGTTAAGACGTACACGCCACAACAATTCTTTTCGAGATACAACGTGTAGTTTTGGAGATACAAGCTAATTTTGTACGATGCGTTATTTCTTCTCGTAAAGAGTTTCCAATGAGTACGTATATGTCTTTACTCTGCAAAACTGTATTTCCTTATGAAGTGGTATTCTTACATATCCTTTCGAGAGAAAACTGTCCTGTGCCTTCTCTTTTGAGGCTACACACGTAGACATACACGCAACATGAAAGCTTTTCGACTTACAACGTGTTGTTTAGGAAAAACAAGATAATTTCGCACGATGCGGGATTTCCTTAAAACGTGATTTTCTGAAAAATTTTGACGAAAGAAAATTCTCCTTTTGGTTCTCTTTAGATGCTACATGTTAAGACGTACACGCCACAACAATTCTTTTCGAGATACAACGTGTAGTTTTGGAGATACAAGCTAATTTTGTACTATGCGTTATTTCTTCTCGTAAAGAGTTTCCAATGCGTACGTATATGTCTTTACTCTGCAAAACTGTATTTCCTTATGAAGTGGTATTCTTACATATCCTTTCGAGAGAATACTGTCCTGTGCCTTCTCTTTTGAGGCTACACACTTAGACATACACGCAACATGAAAGCTTTTCGACTTACAACGTGTTGTTTAGGAAAAACAAGATAATTTCGCACGATGCGGGATTTCCTTAAAACGTGATTTTCTGAAAAATTTTGACGAAAGAAAATTCTCCTTTTGGTTCTCTTTAGATGCTACATGTTAAGACGTACACGCCACAACAATTCTTTTCGAGATACAACGTGTAGTTTTGGAGATACAAGCTAATTTTGTACGATGCGTTATTTCTTCTCGTAAAGAGTTTCCAATGCGTACGTATATGTCTTTACTCTGCAAAACTGTATTTCCTTATGAAGTGGTATTCTTACATATCCTTTCGAGAGAAAACTGTCCTGTGCCTTCTCTTTTGAGGCTACACACGTAGACATACACGCAACATGAAAGCTTTTCGACTTACAACGTGTTGTTTAGGAAAAACAAGATAATTTCGCACGATGCGGGATTTCCTTAAAACGTGATTTTCTGAAAAATTTTGACGAAAGAAAATTCTCCTTTTGGTTCTCTTTAGATGCTACATGTTAAGACGTACACGCCACAACAATTCTTTTCGAGATACAACGTGTAGTTTTGGAGATACAAGCTAATTTTGTACGATGCGTTATTTCTTCTCGTAAAGAGTTTCCAATGCGTACGTATATGTCTTTACTCTGCAAAACTGTATTTCCTTATGAAGTGGTATTCTTACATATCCTTTCGAGAGAAAACTGTCCTGTGCCTTCTCTTTTGAGGCTACACACGTAGACATACACGCAACATGAAAGCTTTTCGACTTACAACGTGTTGTTTAGGAAAAACAAGATAATTTCGCACGATGCGGGATTTCCTTAAAACGTGATTTTCTGAAAAATTTTGACGAAAGAAAATTCTCCTTTTGGTTCTCTTTAGATGCTACATGTTAAGACGTACACGCCACAACAATTCTTTTCGAGATACAACGTGTAGTTTTGGAGATACAAGCTAATTTTGTACGATGCGTTATTTCTTCTCGTAAAGAGTTTCCAATGCGTACGTATATGTCTTTACTCTGCAAAACTGTATTTCCTTATGAAGTGGTATTCTTACATATCCTTTCGAGAGAAAACTGTCCTGTGCCTTCTCTTTTGAGGCTACACACTTAGACATACACGCAATATGAAAGCTTTTCAACTTACAACGTGTTGTTTAGGAAAAACAAGATAATTTCGCACGATGCGGGATTTCCTTAAAACGTGATTTTCTGAAAAATTTTGACGAAAGAAAATTCTCCTTTTGGTTCTCTTTAGATGCTACATGTTAAAACGTACACGCCACAACAATTCTTTTCGAGATACAACGTGTAGTTTTGGAGATACAAGCTAATTTTGTACGATGCGTTATTTCTTCTCGTAAAGAGTTTCCAATGCGTACGTATATGTCTTTACTCTGCAAAACTGTATTTCCTTATGAAGTGGTATTCTTACATATCCTTTCGAGAGAAAACTGTCCTGTGCCTTCTCTTTTGAGGCTACACACTTAGACATACACGCAACATGAAAGCTTTTCGACTTACAACGTGTTGTTTAGGAAAAACAAGATAATTTCGCACGATGCGGGATTTCCTTAAAACGTGATTTTCTGAAAAATTTTGACGAAAGAAAATTCTCCTTTTGGTTCTCTTTAGATGCTACATGTTAAGACGTACACGCCACAACAATTCTTTTCGAGATACAACGTGTAGTTTTGGAGATACAAGCTAATTTTGTACGATGCGTTATTTCTTCTCGTAAAGAGTTTCCAATGCGTACGTATATGTCTTTACTCTGCAAAACTGTATTTCCTTATGAAGTGGTATTCTTACATATCCTTTCGAGAGAAAACTGTCCTGTGCCTTCTCTTTTGAGGCTACACACGTAGACATACACGCAACATGAAAGCTTTTCGACTTACAACGTGTTGTTTAGGAAAAACAAGATAATTTCGCACGATGCGGGATTTCCTTAAAACGTGATTTTCTGAAAAATTTTGACGAAAGAAAATTCTCCTTTTGGTTCTCTTTAGATGCTACATGTTAAGACGTACACGCCACAACAATTCTTTTCGAGATACAACGTGTAGTTTTGGAGATACAAGCTAAATTTGTACGATGCGTTATTTCTTCTCGTAAAGAGTTTCCAATGCGTACGTATATGTCTTTACTCTGCAAAACTGTATTTCCTTATGAAGTGGTATTCTTACATATCCTTTCGAGAGAAAACTGTCCTGTGCCTTCTCTTTTGAGGCTACACACTTAGACATACACGCAACATGAAAGCTTTTCGACTTACAACGTGTTGTTTAGGAAAAACAAGATAATTTCGCACGATGCGGGATTTACTTAAAACGTGATTTTCTGAAAAATTTTGACGAAAGAAAATTCTCCTTTTGGTTCTCTTTAGATGCTACATGTTAAGACGTACACGCCACAACAATTCTTTTCGAGATACAACGTGTAGTTTTGGAGATACAAGCTAATTTTGTACGATGCGTTATTTCTTCTCGTAAAGAGTTTCCAATGCGTACGTATATGTCTTTACTCTGCAAAACTGTATTTCCTTATGAAGTGGTATTCTTACATATCCTTTCGAGAGAAAACTGTCCTGTGCCTTCTCTTTTGAGGCTACACACTTAGACATACACGCAACATGAAAGCTTTTCGACTTACAACGTGTTGTTTAGGAAAAACAAGATAATTTCGCACGATGCGGGATTTCCTTAAAACGTGATTTTCTGAAAAATTTTGACGAAAGAAAATTCTCCTTTTGGTTCTCTTTAGATGCTACATGTTAAGACGTACACGCCACAACAATTCTTTTCGAGATACAACGTGTAGTTTTGGAGATACAAGCTAATTTTGTACGATGCGTTATTTCTTCTCGTAAAGAGTTTCCAATGCGTACGTATATGTCTTTACTCTGCAAAACTGTATTTCCTTATGAAGTGGTATTCTTACATATCCTTTCGAGAGAAAACTGTCCTGTGCCTTCTCTTTTGAGGCTACACACTTAGACATACACGCAATATGAAAGCTTTTCGACTTACAACGTGTTGTTTAGGAAAAACAAGATAATTTCGCACGATGCGGGATTTCGTTAAAACGAGATTTTCTGAAAAATTTTGACGAAAGAAAATTCTCCTTTTGGTTCTCTTTAGATGCTACATGTTAAGACGTACACGCCACAACAATTCTTTTCGAGATACAACGTGTAGTTTTGGAGATACAAGCTAATTTTGTACGATGCGTTATTTCTTCTCGTAAAGAGTTTCCAATGCGTACGTATATGTCTTTACTCTGCAAAACTGTATTTCCTTATGAAGTGGTATTCTTACATATCCTTTCGAGAGAAAACTGTCCTGTGCCTTCTCTTTTGAGGCTACACACGTAGACATACACGCAACATGAAAGCTTTTCGACTTACAACGTGTTGTTTAGGAAAAACAAGATAATTTCGCACGATGCGGGATTTCCTTAAAACGTGATTTTCTGAAAAATTTTGACGAAAGAAAATTCTCCTCTTAGTTCTCTTTAGATGCTACATGTTAAGACGTACACGCCACAACAATTCTTTTCGAGATACAACGTGTAGTTTTGGAGATACAAGCTAATTTTGTACTATGCGTTATTTCTTCTCGTAAAGAGTTTCCAATGCGTACGTATATGTCTTTACTCTGCAAAACTGTATTTCCTTATGAAGTGGTATTCTTACATATCCTTTCGAGAGAAAACTGTCCTGTGCCTTCTCTTTTGAGGCTACACACGTAGACATACACGCAACATGAAAGCTTTTCGACTTACAACGTGTTGTTTAGGAAAAACAAGATAATTTCGCACGATGCGGGATTTCCTTAAAACGTGATTTTCTGAAAAATTTTGACGAAAGAAAATTCTCCTTTTCGTTCTCTTTAGATGCTACATGTTAAGACGTACACGCCACAACAATTCTTTTCGAGATACAACGTGTAGTTTTGGAGATACAAGCTAATTTTGTACGATGCGTTATTTCTTCTCGTAAAGAGTTTCCAATGCGTACGTATATGTCTTTACTCTGCAAAACTGTATTTCCTTATGAAGTGGTATTCTTACATATCCTTTCGAGAGAAAACTGTCCTGTGCCTTCTCTTTTGAGGCTACACACTTAGACATACACGCAACATGAAAGCTTTTCGACTTACAACGTGTTGTTTAGGAAAAACAAGATAATTTCGCACGATGCGGGATTTCCTTAAAACGTGATTTTCTGAAAAATTTTGACGAAAGAAAATTCTCCTTTTGGTTCTCTTTAGATGCTACATGTTAAGACGTACACGCCACAACAATTCTTTTCGAGATACAACGTGTAGTTTTGGAGATACAAGCTAATTTTGTACGATGCGTTATTTCTTCTCGTAAAGAGTTTCCAATGCGTACGTATATGTCTTTACTCTGCAAAACTGTATTTCCTTATGAAGTGGTATTCTTACATATCCTTTCGAGAGAAAACTGTCCTGTGCCTTCCCTTTTGAGGCTACACACTTAGACATACACGCAACAAGAAAGCTTTTCGACTTACAACGTGTTGTTTAGGAAAAACAAGATAATTTCGCACGATGCGGGATTTCCTTAAAACGTGATTTTCTGAAAAATTTTGACGAAAGAAAATTCTCCTTTTGGTTCTCTTTAGATGCTACATGTTAAGACGTACACGCCACAACAATTCTTTTCGAGATACAACGTGTAGTTTTGGAGATACAAGCTAATTTTGTACGATGCGTTATTTCTTCTCGTAAAGAGTTTCCAATGCGTACGTATATGTCTTTACTCTGCAAAACTGTATTTCCTTATGAAGTGGTATTCTTACATATCCTTTCGAGAGAAAACTGTCCTGTGCCTTCTCTTTTGAGGCTACACACTTAGACATACACGCAACATGAAAGCTTTTCGACTTACAACGTGTTGTTTAGGAAAAACAAGATAATTTCGCACGATGCGGGATTTCCTTAAAACGAGATTTTCTGAAAAATTTTGACGAAAGAAAATTCTCCTTTTGGTTCTCTTTAGATGCTACATGTTAAGACGTACACGCCACAACAATTCTTTTCGAGATACAACGTGTAGTTTTGGAGATACAAGCTAATTTTGTACGATGCGTTATTTCTTCTCGTAAAGAGTTTCCAATGCGTACGTATATGTCTTTACTCTGCAAAACTGTATTTCCTTATGAAGTGGTATTCTTACATATCCTTTCGAGAGAAAACTGTCCTGTGCCTTCTCTTTTGAGGCTACACACGTAGACATACACGCAACATGAAAGCTTTTCGACTTACAACGTGTTGTTTAGGAAAAACAAGATAATTTCGCACGATGCGGGATTTCCTTAAAACGTGATTTTCTGAAAAATTTTGACGAAAGAAAATTCTCCTCTTGGTTCTCTTTAGATGCTACATGTTAAGACGTACACGCCACAACAATTCTTTTCGAGATACAACGTGTAGTTTTGGAGATACAAGCTAATTTTGTACTATGCGTTATTTCTTCTCGTAAAGAGTTTCCAATGCGTACGTATATGTCATTACTCTGCAAAACTGTATTTCCTTATGAAGTGGTATTCTTACATATCCTTTCGAGAGAAAACTGTCCTGTGCCTTCTCTTTTGAGGCTACACACTTAGACATACACGCAACATGAAAGCTTTTCGACTTACAACGTGTTGTTTAGGAAAAACAAGATAATTTCGCACGATGCGGGATTTCCTTAAAACGTGATTTTCTGAAAAATTTTGACGAAAGAAAATTCTCCTTTTCGTTCTCTTTAGATGCTACATGTTAAGACGTACACGCCACAACAATTCTTTTCGAGATACAACGTGTAGTTTTGGAGATACAAGCTAATTTTGTACGATGCGTTATTTCTTCTCGTAAAGAGTTTCCAATGCGTACGTATATGTCTTTACTCTGCAAAACTGTATTTCCTTATGAAGTGGTATTCTTACATATCCTTTCGAGAGAAAACTGTCCTGTGCCTTCTCTTTTGAGGCTACACACTTAGACATACACGCAACATGAAAGCTTTTCGACTTACAACGTGTTGTTTAGGAAAAACAAGATAATTTCGCACGATGCGGGATTTCCTTAAAACGTGATTTTCTGAAAAATTTTGACGAAAGAAAATTCTCCTTTTGGTTCTCTTTAGATGCTACATGTTAAGACGTACACGCCACAACAATTCTTTTCGAGATACAACCTGTAGTTTTGGAGATACAAGCTAATTTTGTACGATGCGTTATTTCTTCTCGTAAAGAGTTTCCAATGCGTACGTATATGTCTTTACTCTGCAAAACTGTATTTCCTTATGAAGTGGTATTCTTACATATCCTTTCGAGAGAAAACTGTCCTGTGCCTTCTCTTTTGAGGCTACACACTTAGACATACACGCAACAAGAAAGCTTTTCGACTTACAACGTGTTGTTTAGGAAAAACAAGATAATTTCGCACGATGCGGGATTTCCTTAAAACGTGATTTTCTGAAAAATTTTGACGAAAGAAAATTCTCCTTTTGGTTCTCTTTAGATGCTACATGTTAAGACGTACACGCCACAACAATTCTTTTCGAGATACAACGTGTAGTTTTGGAGATACAAGCTAATTTTGTACTATGCGTTATTTCTTCTCGTAAAGAGTTTCCAATGCGTACGTATATGTCTTTACTCTGCAAAACTGTATTTCCTTATGAAGTGGTATTCTTACATATCCTTTCGAGAGAAAACTGTCCTGTGCCTTCTCTTTTGAGGCTACACACGTAGACATACACGCAACATGAAAGCTTTTCGACTTACAACGTGTTGTTTAGGAAAAACAAGATAATTTCGCACGATGCGGGATTTCCTTAAAACGTGATTTTCTGAAAAAATTTTGACGAAAGAAAATTCTCCTTTTGGTTCTCTTTAGATGCTACATGTTAAGACGTACACGCCACAACAATTCTTTTCGAGATACAACGTGTAGTTTTGGAGATACAAGCTAATTTTGTACGATGCGTTATTTCTTCTCCTAAAGAGTTTCCAATGCTTACGTATATGTCTTTACTCTGCAAAACTGTATTTCCTTATGAAGTGGTATTCTTACATATCCTTTCGAGAGAAAACTGTCCTGTGCCTTCTCTTTTGAGGCTACACACGTAGACATACACGCAACATGAAAGCTTTTCGACTTACAACGTGTTGTTTAGGAAAAACAAGATAATTTCGCACGATGCGGGATTTCCTTAAAACGTGATTTTCTGAAAAATTTTGACGAAAGAAAATTCTCCTTTTGGTTCTCTTTAGATGCTACATGTTAAGACGTACACGCCACAACAATTCTTTTCGAGATACAACGTGTAGTTTTGGAGATACAAGCTAATTTTGTACGATGCGTTATTTCTTCTCGTAAAGAGTTTCCAATGCGTACGTATATGTCTTTACTCTGCAAAACTGTATTTCCTTATGAAGTGGTATTCTTACATATCCTTTCGAGAGAAAACTGTCCTGTGCCTTCTCTTTTGAGGCTACACACGTAGACATACACGCAACATGAAAGCTTTTCGACTTACAACGTGTTGTTTAGGAAAAACAAGATAATTTCGCACGATGCGGGATTTCCTTAAAACGTGATTTTCTGAAAAATTTTGACGGAAGAAAATTCTCCTTTTGGTTCTCTTTAGATGCTACATGTTAAGACGTACACGCCACAACAATTCTTTTCGAGATACAACGTGTAGTTTTGGAGATACAAGCTAATTTTGTACGATGCGTTATTTCTTCTCGTAAAGAGTTTCCAATGCGTACGTATATGTCTTTACTCTGCAAAACTGTATTTCCTTATGAAGTGGTATTCTTACATATCCTTTCGAGAGAAAACTGTCCTGTGCCTTCTCTTTTGAGGCTACACACTTAGACATACACGCAACATGAAAGCTTTTCAACTTACAACGTGTTGTTTAGGAAAAACAAGATAATTTCGCACGATGCGGGATTTCCTTAAAACGTGATTTTCTGAAAAATTTTGACGAAAGAAAATTCTCCTTTTGGTTCTCTTTAGATGCTACATGTTAAAACGTACACGCCACAACAATTCTTTTCGAGATACAACGTGTAGTTTTGGAGATACAAGCTAATTTTGTACGATGCGTTATTTCTTCTCGTAAAGAGTTTCCAATGCGTACGTATATGTCTTTACTCTGCAAAACTGTATTTCCTTATGAAGTGGTATTCTTACATATCCTTTCGAGAGAAAACTGTCCTGTGCCTTCTCTTTTGAGGCTACACACTTAGACATACACGCAACATGAAAGCTTTTCGACTTACAACGTGTTGTTTAGGAAAAACAAGATAATTTCGCACGATGCGGGATTTCCTTAAAACGTGATTTTCTGAAAAATTTTGACGAAAGAAAATTCTCCTTTTGGTTCTCTTTAGATGCTACATGTTAAGACGTACACGCCACAACAATTCTTTTCGAGATACAACGTGTAGTTTTGGAGATACAAGCTAATTTTGTACGATGCGTTATTCCTTCTCGTAAAGAGTTTCCAATGCGTACGTATATGTCTTTACTCTGCAAAACTGTATTTCCTTATGAAGTGGTATTCTTACATATCCTTTCGAGAGAAAACTGTCCTGTGCCTTCTCTTTTGAGGCTACACACGTAGACATACACGCAACATGAAAGCTTTTCGACTTACAACGTGTTGTTTAGGAAAAACAAGATAATTTCGCACGATGCGGGATTTCCTTAAAACGTGATTTTCTGAAAAATTTTGACGAAAGAAAATTCTCCTTTTGGTTCTCTTTAGATGCTACATGTTAAGACGTACACGCCACAACAATTCTTTTCGAGATACAACGTGTAGTTTTGGAGATACAAGCTAATTTTGTACGATGCGTTATTTCTTCTCGTAAAGAGTTTCCAATGCGTACGTATATGTCTTTACTCTGCAAAACTGTATTTCCTTATGAAGTGGTATTCTTACATATCCTTTCGAGAGAAAACTGTCCTGTGCCTTCTCTTTTGAGGCTACACACGTAGACATACACGCAACATGAAAGCTTTTCGACTTACAACGTGTTGTTTAGGAAAAACAAGATAATTTCGCACGATGCGGGATTTCCTTAAAACGTGATTTTCTGAAAAATTTTGACGAAAGAAAATTCTCCTTTTGGTTCTCTTTAGATGCTACATGTTAAGACGTACACGCCACAACAATTCTTTTCGAGATACAACGTGTAGTTTTGGAGATACAAGCTAATTTTGTACGATGCGTTATTTCTTCTCGTAAAGAGTTTCCAATGCGTACGTATATGTCTTTACTCTGCAAAACTGTATTTCCTTATGAAGTGGTATTCTTACATATCCTTTCGAGAGAAAACTGTCCTGTGCCTTCCCTTTTGAGGCTACACACTTAGACATACACGCAACAAGAAAGCTTTTCGACTTACAACGTGTTGTTTAGGAAAAACAAGATAATTTCGCACGATGCGGGATTTCCTTAAAACGTGATTTTCTGAAAAATTTTGACGAAAGAAAATTCTCCTTTTGGTTCTCTTTAGATGCTACATGTTAAGACGTACACGCCACAACAATTCTTTTCGAGATACAACGTGTAGTTTTGGAGATACAAGCTAATTTTGTACGATGCGTTATTTCTTCTCGTAAAGAGTTTCCAATGCGTACGTATATGTCTTTACTCTGCAAAACTGTATTTCCTTATGAAGTGGTATTCTTACATATCCTTTCGAGAGAAAACTGTCCTGTGCCTTCTCTTTTGAGGCTACACACTTAGACATACACGCAACATGAAAGCTTTTCGACTTACAACGTGTTGTTTAGGAAAAACAAGATAATTTCGCACGATGCGGGATTTCCTTAAAACGAGATTTTCTGAAAAATTTTGACGAAAGAAAATTCTCCTTTTGGTTCTCTTTAGATGCTACATGTTAAGACGTACACGCCACAACAATTCTTTTCGAGATACAACGTGTAGTTTTGGAGATACAAGCTAATTTTGTACGATGCGTTATTTCTTCTCGTAAAGAGTTTCCAATGCGTACGTATATGTCTTTACTCTGCAAAACTGTATTTCCTTATGAAGTGGTATTCTTACATATCCTTTCGAGAGAAAACTGTCCTGTGCCTTCTCTTTTGAGGCTACACACGTAGACATACACGCAACATGAAAGCTTTTCGACTTACAACGTGTTGTTTAGGAAAAACAAGATAATTTCGCACGATGCGGGATTTCCTTAAAACGTGATTTTCTGAAAAATTTTGACGAAAGAAAATTCTCCTCTTGGTTCTCTTTAGATGCTACATGTTAAGACGTACACGCCACAACAATTCTTTTCGAGATACAACGTGTAGTTTTGGAGATACAAGCTAATTTTGTACTATGCGTTATTTCTTCTCGTAAAGAGTTTCCAATGCGTACGTATATGTCATTACTCTGCAAAACTGTATTTCCTTATGAAGTGGTATTCTTACATATCCTTTCGAGAGAAAACTGTCCTGTGCCTTCTCTTTTGAGGCTACACACTTAGACATACACGCAACATGAAAGCTTTTCGACTTACAACGTGTTGTTTAGGAAAAACAAGATAATTTCGCACGATGCGGGATTTCCTTAAAACGTGATTTTCTGAAAAATTTTGACGAAAGAAAATTCTCCTTTTCGTTCTCTTTAGATGCTACATGTTAAGACGTACACGCCACAACAATTCTTTTCGAGATACAACGTGTAGTTTTGGAGATACAAGCTAATTTTGTACGATGCGTTATTTCTTCTCGTAAAGAGTTTCCAATGCGTACGTATATGTCTTTACTCTGCAAAACTGTATTTCCTTATGAAGTGGTATTCTTACATATCCTTTCGAGAGAAAACTGTCCTGTGCCTTCTCTTTTGAGGCTACACACTTAGACATACACGCAACATGAAAGCTTTTCGACTTACAACGTGTTGTTTAGGAAAAACAAGATAATTTCGCACGATGCGGGATTTCCTTAAAACGTGATTTTCTGAAAAATTTTGACGAAAGAAAATTCTCCTTTTGGTTCTCTTTAGATGCTACATGTTAAGACGTACACGCCACAACAATTCTTTTCGAGATACAACCTGTAGTTTTGGAGATACAAGCTAATTTTGTACGATGCGTTATTTCTTCTCGTAAAGAGTTTCCAATGCGTACGTATATGTCTTTACTCTGCAAAACTGTATTTCCTTATGAAGTGGTATTCTTACATATCCTTTCGAGAGAAAACTGTCCTGTGCCTTCTCTTTTGAGGCTACACACTTAGACATACACGCAACAAGAAAGCTTTTCGACTTACAACGTGTTGTTTAGGAAAAACAAGATAATTTCGCACGATGCGGGATTTCCTTAAAACGTGATTTTCTGAAAAATTTTGACGAAAGAAAATTCTCCTTTTGGTTCTCTTTAGATGCTACATGTTAAGACGTACACGCCACAACAATTCTTTTCGAGATACAACGTGTAGTTTTGGAGATACAAGCTAATTTTGTACTATGCGTTATTTCTTCTCGTAAAGAGTTTCCAATGCGTACGTATATGTCTTTACTCTGCAAAACTGTATTTCCTTATGAAGTGGTATTCTTACATATCCTTTCGAGAGAAAACTGTCCTGTGCCTTCTCTTTTGAGGCTACACACGTAGACATACACGCAACATGAAAGCTTTTCGACTTACAACGTGTTGTTTAGGAAAAACAAGATAATTTCGCACGATGCGGGATTTCCTTAAAACGTGATTTTCTGAAAAAATTTTGACGAAAGAAAATTCTCCTTTTGGTTCTCTTTAGATGCTACATGTTAAGACGTACACGCCACAACAATTCTTTTCGAGATACAACGTGTAGTTTTGGAGATACAAGCTAATTTTGTACGATGCGTTATTTCTTCTCCTAAAGAGTTTCCAATGCTTACGTATATGTCTTTACTCTGCAAAACTGTATTTCCTTATGAAGTGGTATTCTTACATATCCTTTCGAGAGAAAACTGTCCTGTGCCTTCTCTTTTGAGGCTACACACGTAGACATACACGCAACATGAAAGCTTTTCGACTTACAACGTGTTGTTTAGGAAAAACAAGATAATTTCGCACGATGCGGGATTTCCTTAAAACGTGATTTTCTGAAAAATTTTGACGAAAGAAAATTCTCCTTTTGGTTCTCTTTAGATGCTACATGTTAAGACGTACACGCCACAACAATTCTTTTCGAGATACAACGTGTAGTTTTGGAGATACAAGCTAATTTTGTACGATGCGTTATTTCTTCTCGTAAAGAGTTTCCAATGCGTACGTATATGTCTTTACTCTGCAAAACTGTATTTCCTTATGAAGTGGTATTCTTACATATCCTTTCGAGAGAAAACTGTCCTGTGCCTTCTCTTTTGAGGCTACACACGTAGACATACACGCAACATGAAAGCTTTTCGACTTACAACGTGTTGTTTAGGAAAAACAAGATAATTTCGCACGATGCGGGATTTCCTTAAAACGTGATTTTCTGAAAAATTTTGACGGAAGAAAATTCTCCTTTTGGTTCTCTTTAGATGCTACATGTTAAGACGTACACGCCACAACAATTCTTTTCGAGATACAACGTGTAGTTTTGGAGATACAAGCTAATTTTGTACGATGCGTTATTTCTTCTCGTAAAGAGTTTCCAATGCGTACGTATATGTCTTTACTCTGCAAAACTGTATTTCCTTATGAAGTGGTATTCTTACATATCCTTTCGAGAGAAAACTGTCCTGTGCCTTCTCTTTTGAGGCTACACACTTAGACATACACGCAACATGAAAGCTTTTCAACTTACAACGTGTTGTTTAGGAAAAACAAGATAATTTCGCACGATGCGGGATTTCCTTAAAACGTGATTTTCTGAAAAATTTTGACGAAAGAAAATTCTCCTTTTGGTTCTCTTTAGATGCTACATGTTAAAACGTACACGCCACAACAATTCTTTTCGAGATACAACGTGTAGTTTTGGAGATACAAGCTAATTTTGTACGATGCGTTATTTCTTCTCGTAAAGAGTTTCCAATGCGTACGTATATGTCTTTACTCTGCAAAACTGTATTTCCTTATGAAGTGGTATTCTTACATATCCTTTCGAGAGAAAACTGTCCTGTGCCTTCTCTTTTGAGGCTACACACTTAGACATACACGCAACATGAAAGCTTTTCGACTTACAACGTGTTGTTTAGGAAAAACAAGATAATTTCGCACGATGCGGGATTTCCTTAAAACGTGATTTTCTGAAAAATTTTGACGAAAGAAAATTCTCCTTTTGGTTCTCTTTAGATGCTACATGTTAAGACGTACACGCCACAACAATTCTTTTCGAGATACAACGTGTAGTTTTGGAGATACAAGCTAATTTTGTACGATGCGTTATTCCTTCTCGTAAAGAGTTTCCAATGCGTACGTATATGTCTTTACTCTGCAAAACTGTATTTCCTTATGAAGTGGTATTCTTACATATCCTTTCGAGAGAAAACTGTCCTGTGCCTTCTCTTTTGAGGCTACACACGTAGACATACACGCAACATGAAAGCTTTTCGACTTACAACGTGTTGTTTAGGAAAAACAAGATAATTTCGCACGATGCGGGATTTCCTTAAAACGTGATTTTCTGAAAAATTTTGACGAAAGAAAATTCTCCTTTTGGTTCTCTTTAGATGCTACATGTTAAGACGTACACGCCACAACAATTCTTTTCGAGATACAACGTGTAGTTTTGGAGATACAAGCTAATTTTGTACGATGCGTTATTTCTTCTCGTAAAGAGTTTCCAATGCGTACGTATATGTCTTTACTCTGCAAAACTGTATTTCCTTATGAAGTGGTATTCTTACATATCCTTTCGAGAGAAAACTGTCCTGTGCCTTCTCTTTTGAGGCTACACACGTAGACATACACGCAACATGAAAGCTTTTCGACTTACAACGTGTTGTTTAGGAAAAACAAGATAATTTCGCACGATGCGGGATTTCCTTAAAACGTGATTTTCTGAAAAATTTTGACGGAAGAAAATTCTCCTTTTGGTTCTCTTTAGATGCTACATGTTAAGACGTACACGCCACAACAATTCTTTTCGAGATACAACGTGTAGTTTTGGAGATACAAGCTAATTTTGTACGATGCGTTATTTCTTCTCGTAAAGAGTTTCCAATGCGTACGTATATGTCTTTACTCTGCAAAACTGTATTTCCTTATGAAGTGGTATTCTTACATATCCTTTCGAGAGAAAACTGTCCTGTGCCTTCTCTTTTGAGGCTACACACTTAGACATACACGCAACATGAAAGCTTTTCAACTTACAACGTGTTGTTTAGGAAAAACAAGATAATTTCGCACGATGCGGGATTTCCTTAAAACGTGATTTTCTGAAAAATTTTGACGAAAGAAAATTCTCCTTTTGGTTCTCTTTAGATGCTACATGTTAAAACGTACACGCCACAACAATTCTTTTCGAGATACAACGTGTAGTTTTGGAGATACAAGCTAATTTTGTACGATGCGTTATTTCTTCTCGTAAAGAGTTTCCAATGCGTACGTATATGTCTTTACTCTGCAAAACTGTATTTCCTTATGAAGTGGTATTCTTACATATCCTTTCGAGAGAAAACTGTCCTGTGCCTTCTCTTTTGAGGCTACACACTTAGACATACACGCAACATGAAAGCTTTTCGACTTACAACGTGTTGTTTAGGAAAAACAAGATAATTTCGCACGATGCGGGATTTCCTTAAAACGTGATTTTCTGAAAAATTTTGACGAAAGAAAATTCTCCTTTTGGTTCTCTTTAGATGCTACATGTTAAGACGTACACGCCACAACAATTCTTTTCGAGATACAACGTGTAGTTTTGGAGATACAAGCTAATTTTGTACGATGCGTTATTCCTTCTCGTAAAGAGTTTCCAATGCGTACGTATATGTCTTTACTCTGCAAAACTGTATTTCCTTATGAAGTGGTATTCTTACATATCCTTTCGAGAGAAAACTGTCCTGTGCCTTCTCTTTTGAGGCTACACACGTAGACATACACGCAACATGAAAGCTTTTCGACTTACAACGTGTTGTTTAGGAAAAACAAGATAATTTCGCACGATGCGGGATTTCCTTAAAACGTGATTTTCTGAAAAATTTTGACGAAAGAAAATTCTCCTTTTGGTTCTCTTTAGATGCTACATGTTAAGACGTACACGCCACAACAATTCTTTTCGAGATACAACGTGTAGTTTTGGAGATACAAGCTAATTTTGTACGATGCGTTATTTCTTCTCGTAAAGAGTTTCCAATGCGTACATATATGTCTTTACTCTGCAAAACTGTATTTCCTTATGAAGTGGTATTCTTACATATCCTTTCGAGAGAAAACTGTCCTGTGCCTTCTCTTTTGAGGCTACACACTTAGACATACACGCAACATGAAAGCTTTTCGACTTACAACGTGTTGTTTAGGAAAAACAAGATAATTTCGCACGATGCGGGATTTCCTTAAAACGTGATTTTCTGAAAAATTTTGACGAAAGAAAATTCTCCTTTTGGTTCTCTTTAGATGCTACATGTTAAGACGTACACGCCACAACAATTCTTTTCGAGATACAACGTGTAGTTTTGGAGATACAAGCTAATTTTGTACGATGCGTTATTTCTTCTCGTAAAGAGTTTCCAATGCGTACGTATATGTCTTTACTCTGCAAAACTGTATTTCCTTATGAAGTGGTATTCTTACATATCCTTTCGAGAGAAAACTGTCCTGTGCCTTCTCTTTTGAGGCTACACACGTAGACATACACGCAACATGAAAGCTTTTCGACTTACAACGTGTTGTTTAGGAAAAACAAGATAATTTCGCACGATGCGGGATTTCCTTAAAACGTGATTTTCTGAAAAAATTTTGACGAAAGAAAATTCTCCTTTTGGTTCTCTTTAGATGCTACATGTTAAGACGTACACGCCACAACAATTCTTTTCGAGATACAACGTGTAGTTTTGGAGATACAAGCTAATTTTGTACGATGCGTTATTTCTTCTCGTAAAGAGTTTCCAATGCTTACGTATATGTCTTTACTCTGCAAAACTGTATTTCCTTATGAAGTGGTATTCTTACATATCCTTTCGAGAGAAAACTGTCCTGTGCCTTCTCTTTTGAGGCTACACACGTAGACATACACGCAACATGAAAGCTTTTCGACTTACAACGTGTTGTTTAGGAAAAACAAGATAATTTCGCACGATGCGGGATTTCCTTAAAACGTGATTTTCTGAAAAATTTTGACGAAAGAAAATTCTCCTTTTGGTTCTCTTTAGATGCTACATGTTAAGACGTACACGCCACAACAATTCTTTTCGAGATACAACGTGTAGTTTTGGAGATACAAGCTAATTTTGTACGATGCGTTATTTCTTCTCGTAAAGAGTTTCCAATGCGTACGTATATGTCTTTACTCTGCAAAACTGTATTTCCTTATGAAGTGGTATTCTTACATATCCTTTCGAGAGAAAACTGTCCTGTGCCTTCTCTTTTGAGGCTACACACGTAGACATACACGCAACATGAAAGCTTTTCGACTTACAACGTGTTGTTTAGGAAAAACAAGATAATTTCGCACGATGCGGGATTTCCTTAAAACGTGATTTTCTGAAAAATTTTGACGGAAGAAAATTCTCCTTTTGGTTCTCTTTAGATGCTACATGTTAAGACGTACACGCCACAACAATTCTTTTCGAGATACAACGTGTAGTTTTGGAGATACAAGCTAATTTTGTACGATGCGTTATTTCTTCTCGTAAAGAGTTTCCAATGCGTACGTATATGTCTTTACTCTGCAAAACTGTATTTCCTTATGAAGTGGTATTCTTACATATCCTTTCGAGAGAAAACTGTCCTGTGCCTTCTCTTTTGAGGCTACACACTTAGACATACACGCAACATGAAAGCTTTTCAACTTACAACGTGTTGTTTAGGAAAAACAAGATAATTTCGCACGATGCGGGATTTCCTTAAAACGTGATTTTCTGAAAAATTTTGACGAAAGAAAATTCTCCTTTTGGTTCTCTTTAGATGCTACATGTTAAAACGTACACGCCACAACAATTCTTTTCGAGATACAACGTGTAGTTTTGGAGATACAAGCTAATTTTGTACGATGCGTTATTTCTTCTCGTAAAGAGTTTCCAATGCGTACTTATATGTCTTTACTCTGCAAAACTGTATTTCCTTATGAAGTGGTATTCTTACATATCCTTTCGAGAGAAAACTGTCCTGTGCCTTCTCTTTTGAGGCTACACACTTAGACATACACGCAACATGAAAGCTTTTCGACTTACAACGTGTTGTTTAGGAAAAACAAGATAATTTCGCACGATGCGGGATTTCCTTAAAACGTGATTTTCTGAAAAATTTTGACGAAAGAAAATTCTCCTTTTGGTTCTCTTTAGATGCTACATGTTAAGACGTACACGCCACAACAATTCTTTTCGAGATACAACGTGTAGTTTTGGAGATACAAGCTAATTTTGTACGATGCGTTATTCCTTCTCGTAAAGAGTTTCCAATGCGTACGTATATGTCTTTACTCTGCAAAACTGTATTTCCTTATGAAGTGGTATTCTTACATATCCTTTCGAGAGAAAACTGTCCTGTGCCTTCTCTTTTGAGGCTACACACGTAGACATACACGCAACATGAAAGCTTTTCGACTTACAACGTGTTGTTTAGGAAAAACAAGATAATTTCGCACGATGCGGGATTTCCTTAAAACGTGATTTTCTGAAAAATTTTGACGAAAGAAAATTCTCCTTTTGGTTCTCTTTAGATGCTACATGTTAAGACGTACACGCCACAACAATTCTTTTCGAGATACAACGTGTAGTTTTGGAGATACAAGCTAATTTTGTACGATGCGTTATTTCTTCTCGTAAAGAGTTTCCAATGCGTACGTATATGTCTTTACTCTGCAAAACTGTATTTCCTTATGAAGTGGTATTCTTACATATCCTTTCGAGAGAAAACTGTCCTGTGCCTTCTCTTTTGAGGCTACACACGTAGACATACACGCAACATGAAAGCTTTTCGACTTACAACGTGTTGTTTAGGAAAAACAAGATAATTTCGCACGATGCGGGATTTCCTTAAAACGTGATTTTCTGAAAAATTTTGACGGAAGAAAATTCTCCTTTTGGTTCTCTTTAGATGCTACATGTTAAGACGTACACGCCACAACAATTCTTTTCGAGATACAACGTGTAGTTTTGGAGATACAAGCTAATTTTGTACGATGCGTTATTTCTTCTCGTAAAGAGTTTCCAATGCGTACGTATATGTCTTTACTCTGCAAAACTGTATTTCCTTATGAAGTGGTATTCTTACATATCCTTTCGAGAGAAAACTGTCCTGTGCCTTCTCTTTTGAGGCTACACACTTAGACATACACGCAACATGAAAGCTTTTCAACTTACAACGTGTTGTTTAGGAAAAACAAGATAATTTCGCACGATGCGGGATTTCCTTAAAACGTGATTTTCTGAAAAATTTTGACGAAAGAAAATTCTCCTTTTGGTTCTCTTTAGATGCTACATGTTAAAACGTACACGCCACAACAATTCTTTTCGAGATACAACGTGTAGTTTTGGAGATACAAGCTAATTTTGTACGATGCGTTATTTCTTCTCGTAAAGAGTTTCCAATGCGTACGTATATGTCTTTACTCTGCAAAACTGTATTTCCTTATGAAGTGGTATTCTTACATATCCTTTCGAGAGAAAACTGTCCTGTGCCTTCTCTTTTGAGGCTACACACTTAGACATACACGCAACATGAAAGCTTTTCGACTTACAACGTGTTGTTTAGGAAAAACAAGATAATTTCGCACGATGCGGGATTTCCTTAAAACGTGATTTTCTGAAAAATTTTGACGAAAGAAAATTCTCCTTTTGGTTCTCTTTAGATGCTACATGTTAAGACGTACACGCCACAACAATTCTTTTCGAGATACAACGTGTAGTTTTGGAGATACAAGCTAATTTTGTACGATGCGTTATTCCTTCTCGTAAAGAGTTTCCAATGCGTACGTATATGTCTTTACTCTGCAAAACTGTATTTCCTTATGAAGTGGTATTCTTACATATCCTTTCGAGAGAAAACTGTCCTGTGCCTTCTCTTTTGAGGCTACACACGTAGACATACACGCAACATGAAAGCTTTTCGACTTACAACGTGTTGTTTAGGAAAAACAAGATAATTTCGCACGATGCGGGATTTCCTTAAAACGTGATTTTCTGAAAAATTTTGACGAAAGAAAATTCTCCTTTTGGTTCTCTTTAGATGCTACATGTTAAGACGTACACGCCACAACAATTCTTTTCGAGATACAACGTGTAGTTTTGGAGATACAAGCTAATTTTGTACGATGCGTTATTTCTTCTCGTAAAGAGTTTCCAATGCGTACGTATATGTCTTTACTCTGCAAAACTGTATTTCCTTATGAAGTGGTATTCTTACATATCCTTTCGAGAGAAAACTGTCCTGTGCCTTCTCTTTTGAAGCTACACACTTAGACATACACGCAACATGAAAGCTTTTCGACTTACAACGTGTTGTTTAGGAAAAACAAGATAATTTCGCACGATGCGGGATTTCCTTAAAACGTGATTTTCTGAAAAATTTTGACGAAAGAAAATTCTCCTTTTGGTTCTCTTTAGATGCTACATGTTAAGACGTACACGCCACAACAATTCTTTTCGAGACACAACGTGTAGTTTTGGAGATACAAGCTAATTTTGTACTCTGCGTTATTTCTTCTCGTAAAGAGTTTCCAATGCGTACGTATATGTCTTTACTCTGCAAAACTGTATTTCCTTATGAAGTGGTATTCTTACATATCCTTTCGAGAGAAAACTGTCCTGTGCCTTCTCTTTTGAGGCTACGCACTTAGACATACACGCAACATGAAAGCTTTTCGACTTACAACGTGTTGTTTAGGAAAAACAAGATAATTTCGCACGATGCGGGATTTCCTTAAAACGTGATTTTCTGAAAAATTTTGACGAAAGAAAATTCTCCTTTTGGTTCTCTTTAGATGCTACATGTTAAGACGTACACGCCACAACAATTCTTTTCGAGATACAACGTGTAGTTTTGGAGATACAAGCTAATTTTGTACGATGCGTTATTTCTTCTCGTAAAGAGTTTCCAATGCGTACGTATATGTCTTTACTCTGCAAAACTGTATTTCCTTATGAAGTGGTATTCTTACATATCCTTTCGAGAGAAAACTGTCCTGTGCCTTCTCTTTTGAGGCTACACACTTAGACATACACGCAACATGAAAGCTTTTCGACTTACAACGTGTTGTTTAGGAAAAACAAGATAATTTCGCACGATGCGGGATTTCCTTAAAACGTGATTTTCTGAAAAATTTTGACGAAAGAAAATTCTCCTTTTGGTTCTCTTTAGATGCTACATGTTAAGACGTACACGCCACAACAATTCTTTTCGAGATACAACGTGTAGTTTTGGAGATACAAGCTAATTTTGTACGATGCGTTATTTCTTCTCGTAAAGAGTTTCCAATGCGTACGTATATGTCTTTACTCTGCAAAACTGTATTTCCTTATGAAGTGGTATTCTTACATATCCTTTCGAGAGAAAACTGTCCTGTGCCTTCTCTTTTGAGGCTACACACTTAGACATACACGCAACATGAAAGCTTTTCGACTTACAACGTGTTGTTTAGGAAAAACAAGATAATTTCGCACGATGCGGGATTTCCTTAAAACGTGATTTTCTGAAAAATTTTGACGAAAGAAAATTCTCCTTTTGGTTCTCTTTAGATGCTACATGTTAAGACGTACACGCCACAACAATTCTTTTCGAGACACAACGTGTAGTTTTGGAGATACAAGCTAATTTTGTACTCTGCGTTATTTCTTCTCGTAAAGAGTTTCCAATGCGTACGTATATGTCTTTACTCTGCAAAACTGTATTTCCTTATGAAGTGGTATTCTTACATATCCTTTCGAGAGAAAACTGTCCTGTGCCTTCTCTTTTGAGGCTACACACTTAGACATACACGCAACATGAAAGCTTTTCGACTTACAACGTGTTGTTTAGGAAAAACAAGATAATTTCGCACGATGCGGGATTTCCTTAAAACGTGATTTTCTGAAAAATTTTGACGAAAGAAAATTCTCCTTTTGGTTCTCTTTAGATGCTACATGTTAAGACGTACACGCCACAACAATTCTTTTCGAGATACAACGTGTAGTTTTGGAGATACAAGCTAATTTTGTACGATGCGTTATTTCTTCTCGTAAAGAGTTTCCAATGCGTACGTATATGTCTTTACTCTGCAAAACTGTATTTCCTTATGAAGTGGTATTCTTACATATCCTTTCGAGAGAAAACTGTCCTGTGCCTTCTCTTTTGAGGCTACACACTTAGACATACACGCAACATGAAAGCTTTTCGACTTACAACGTGTTGTTTAGGAAAAACAAGATAATTTCGCACGATGCGGGATTTCCTTAAAACGTGATTTTCTGAAAAATTTTGACGAAAGAAAATTCTCCTTTTGGTTCTCTTTAGATGCTACATGTTAAGACGTACACGCCACAACAATTCTTTTCGAGATACAACGTGTAGTTTTGGAGATACAAGCTAATTTTGTACGATGCGTTATTTCTTCTCGTAAAGAGTTTCCAATGCGTACGTATATGTGTTTACTCTGCAAAACTGTATTTACTTATGAAGTGGTATTCTTACATATCCTTTCGAGAGAAAACTGTCCTGTGCCTTCTCTTTTGAGGCTACACACTTAGACATACACGCAACATGAAAGCTTTTCGACTTACAACGTGTTGTTTAGGAAAAACAAGATAATTTCGCACGATGCGGGATTTCCTTAAAACGTGATTTTCTGAAAAATTTTCACGAAAGAAAATTCTCCTTTTGGTTCTCTTTAGATGCTACATGTTAAGACGTACACGCCACAACAATTCTTTTCGAGATACAACGTGTAGTTTTGGAGATACAAGCTAATTTTGTACTATGCGTTATTTCTTCTCGTAAAGAGTTTCCAATGCGTACGTATATGTCTTTACTCTGCAAAACTGTATTTCCTTATGAAGTGGTATTCTTACATATCCTTTCGAGAGAAAACTGTCCTGTGCCTTCTCTTTTGAGGCTACACACTTAGACATACACGCAACATGAAAGCTTTTCGACTTACAACGTGTTGTTTAGGAAAAACAAGATAATTTCGCACGATGCGGGATTTCCTTAAAACGTGATTTTCTGAAAAATTTTGACGAAAGAAAATTCTCCTTTTGGTTCTCTTTAGATGCTACATGTTAAGACGTACACGCCACAACAATTCTTTTCGAGATACAACGTGTAGTTTTGGAGATACAAGCTAATTTTGTACGATGCGTTATTTCTTCTCGTAAAGAGTTTCCAATGCGTACGTATATGTCTTTACTCTGCAAAACTGTATTTCCTTATGAAGTGGTATTCTTACATATCCTTTCGAGAGAAAACTGTCCTGTGCCTTCTCTTTTGAGGCTACACACTTAGACATACACGCAACATGAAAGCTTTTCGACTTACAACGTGTTGTTTAGGAAAAACAAGATAATTTCGCACGATGCGGGATTTCCTTAAAACGTGATTTTCTGAAAAATTTTGACGAAAGAAAATTCTCCTTTTGGTTCTCTTTAGATGCTACATGTTAAGACGTACACGCCACAACAATTCTTTTCGAGATACAACGTGTAGTTTTGGAGATACAAGCTAATTTTGTACGATGCGTTATTTCTTCTCGTAAAGAGTTTCCAATGCGTACGTATATGTCTTTACTCTGCAAAACTGTATTTCCTTATGAAGTGGTATTCTTACATATCCTTTCGAGAGAAAACTGTCCTGTGCCTTCTCTTTTGAGGCTACACACTTAGACATACACGCAACATGAAAGCTTTTCGACTTACAACGTGTTGTTTAGGAAAAACAAGATAATTTCGCACGATGCGGGATTTCCTTAAAACGTGATTTTCTGAAAAATTTTGACGAAAGAAAATTCTCCTTTTGGTTCTCTTTAGATGCTACATGTTAAGACGTACACGCCACAACAATTCTTTTCGAGATACAACGTGTAGTTTTGGAGATACAAGCTAATTTTGTACGATGCGTTATTTCTTCTCGTAAAGAGTTTCCAATGCGTACGTATATGTCTTTACTCTGCAAAACTGTATTTCCTTATGAAGTGGTATTCTTACATATCCTTTCGAGAGAAAACTGTCCTGTGCCTTCTCTTTTGAGGCTACACACTTAGACATACACGCAACATGAAAGCTTTTCGACTTACAACGTGTTGTTTAGGAAAAACAAGATAATTTCGCACGATGCGGGATTTCCTTAAAACGTGATTTTCTGAAAAATTTTGACGAAAGAAAATTCTCCTTTTGGTTCTCTTTAGATGCTACATGTTAAGACGTACACGCCACAACAATTCTTTTCGAGACACAACGTGTAGTTTTGGAGATACAAGCTAATTTTGTACTCTGCGTTATTTCTTCTCGTAAAGAGTTTCCAATGCGTACGTATATGTCTTTACTCTGCAAAACTGTATTTCCTTATGAAGTGGTATTCTTACATATCCTTTCGAGAGAAAACTGTCCTGTGCCTTCTCTTTTGAGGCTACACACTTAGACATACACGCAACATGAAAGCTTTTCGACTTACAACGTGTTGTTTAGGAAAAACAAGATAATTTCGCACGATGCGGGATTTCCTTAAAACGTGATTTTCTGAAAAATTTTGACGAAAGAAAATTCTCCTTTTGGTTCTCTTTAGATGCTACATGTTAAGACGTACACGCCACAACAATTCTTTTCGAGATACAACGTGTAGTTTTGGAGATACAAGCTAATTTTGTACGATGCGTTATTTCTTCTCGTAAAGAGTTTCCAATGCGTACGTATATGTCTTTACTCTGCAAAACTGTATTTCCTTATGAAGTGGTATTCTTACATATCCTTTCGAGAGAAAACTGTCCTGTGCCTTCTCTTTTGAGGCTACACACTTAGACATACACGCAACATGAAAGCTTTTCGACTTACAACGTGTTGTTTAGGAAAAACAAGATAATTTCGCACGATGCGGGATTTCCTTAAAACGTGATTTTCTGAAAAATTTTGACGAAAGAAAATTCTCCTTTTGGTTCTCTTTAGATGCTACATGTTAAGACGTACACGCCACAACAATTCTTTTCGAGATACAACGTGTAGTTTTGGAGATACAAGCTAATTTTGTACGATGCGTTATTTCTTCTCGTAAAGAGTTTCCAATGCGTACGTATATGTCTTTACTCTGCAAAACTGTATTTCCTTATGAAGTGGTATTCTTACATATCCTTTCGAGAGAAAACTGTCCTGTGCCTTCTCTTTTGAGGCTACACACTTAGACATACACGCAACATGAAAGCTTTTCGACTTACAACGTGTTGTTTAGGAAAAACAAGATAATTTCGCACGATGCGGGATTTCCTTAAAACGTGATTTTCTGAAAAATTTTGACGAAAGAAAATTCTCCTTTTGGTTCTCTTTAGATGCTACATGTTAAGACGTACACGCCACAACAATTCTTTTCGAGATACAACGTGTAGTTTTGGAGATACAAGCTAATTTTGTACGATGCGTTATTTCTTCTCGTAAAGAGTTTCCAATGCGTACGTATATGTCTTTACTCTGCAAAACTGTATTTCCTTATGAAGTGGTATTCTTACATATCCTTTCGAGAGAAAACTGTCCTGTGCCTTCTCTTTTGAGGCTACACACTTAGACATACACGCAACATGAAAGCTTTTCGACTTACAACGTGTTGTTTAGGAAAAACAAGATAATTTCGCACGATGCGGGATTTCCTTAAAACGTGATTTTCTGAAAAATTTTGACGAAAGAAAATTCTCCTTTTGGTTCTCTTTAGATGCTACATGTTAAGACGTACACGCCACAACAATTCTTTTCGAGATACAACGTGTAGTTTTGGAGATACAAGCTAATTTTGTACGATGCGTTATTTCTTCTCGTAAAGAGTTTCCAATGCGTACGTATATGTGTTTACTCTGCAAAACTGTATTTACTTATGAAGTGGTATTCTTACATATCCTTTCGAGAGAAAACTGTCCTGTGCCTTCTCTTTTGAGGCTACACACTTAGACATACACGCAACATGAAAGCTTTTCGACTTACAACGTGTTGTTTAGGAAAAACAAGATAATTTCGCACGATGCGGGATTTCCTTAAAACGTGATTTTCTGAAAAATTTTCACGAAAGAAAATTCTCCTTTTGGTTCTCTTTAGATGCTACATGTTAAGACGTACACGCCACAACAATTCTTTTCGAGATACAACGTGTAGTTTTGGAGATACAAGCTAATTTTGTACTATGCGTTATTTCTTCTCGTAAAGAGTTTCCAATGCGTACGTATATGTCTTTACTCTGCAAAACTGTATTTCCTTATGAAGTGGTATTCTTACATATCCTTTCGAGAGAAAACTGTCCTGTGCCTTCTCTTTTGAGGCTACACACTTAGACATACACGCAACATGAAAGCTTTTCGACTTACAACGTGTTGTTTAGGAAAAACAAGATAATTTCGCACGATGCGGGATTTCCTTAAAACGTGATTTTCTGAAAAATTTTGACGAAAGAAAATTCTCCTTTTGGTTCTCTTTAGATGCTACATGTTAAGACGTACACGCCACAACAATTCTTTTCGAGATACAACGTGTAGTTTTGGAGATACAAGCTAATTTTGTACGATGCGTTATTTCTTCTCGTAAAGAGTTTCCAATGCGTACGTATATGTCTTTACTCTGCAAAACTGTATTTCCTTATGAAGTGGTATTCTTACATATCCTTTCGAGAGAAAACTGTCCTGTGCCTTCTCTTTTGAGGCTACACACTTAGACATACACGCAACATGAAAGCTTTTCGACTTACAACGTGTTGTTTAGGAAAAACAAGATAATTTCGCACGATGCGGGATTTCCTTAAAACGTGATTTTCTGAAAAATTTTGACGAAAGAAAATTCTCCTTTTGGTTCTCTTTAGATGCTACATGTTAAGACGTACACGCCACAACAATTCTTTTCGAGATACAACGTGTAGTTTTGGAGATACAAGCTAATTTTGTACGATGCGTTATTTCTTCTCGTAAAGAGTTTCCAATGCGTACGTATATGTCTTTACTCTGCAAAACTGTATTTCCTTATGAAGTGGTATTCTTACATATCCTTTCGAGAGAAAACTGTCCTGTGCCTTCTCTTTTGAGGCTACACACTTAGACATACACGCAACATGAAAGCTTTTCGACTTACAACGTGTTGTTTAGGAAAAACAAGATAATTTCGCACGATGCGGGATTTCCTTAAAACGTGATTTTCTGAAAAATTTTGACGAAAGAAAATTCTCCTTTTGGTTCTCTTTAGATGCTACATGTTAAGACGTACACGCCACAACAATTCTTTTCGAGATACAACGTGTAGTTTTGGAGATACAAGCTAATTTTGTACTCTGCGTTATTTCTTCTCGTAAAGAGTTTCCAATGCGTACGTATATGTCTTTACTCTGCAAAACTGTATTTCCTTATGAAGTGGTATTCTTACATATCCTTTCGAGAGAAAACTGTCCTGTGCCTTCTCTTTTGAGGCTACACACTTAGACATACACGCAACATGAAAGCTTTTCGACTTACAACGTGTTGTTTAGGAAAAACAAGATAATTTCGCACGATGCGGGATTTCCTTAAAACGTGATTTTCTGAAAAATTTTGACGAAAGAAAATTCTCCTTTTGGTTCTCTTTAGATGCTACATGTTAAGACGTACACGCCACAACAATTCTTTTCGAGATACAACGTGTAGTTTTGGAGATACAAGCTAATTTTGTACGATGCGTTATTTCTTCTCGTAAAGAGTTTCCAATGCGTACGTATATGTCTTTACTCTGCAAAACTGTATTTCCTTATGAAGTGGTATTCTTACATATCCTTTCGAGAGAAAACTGTCCTGTGCCTTCTCTTTTGAGGCTACACACTTAGACATACACGCAACATGAAAGCTTTTCGACTTACAACGTGTTGTTTAGGAAAAACAAGATAATTTCGCACGATGCGGGATTTCCTTAAAACGTTATTTTCTGAAAAATTTTGACGAAAGAAAATTCTCCTTTTGGTTCTCTTTAGATGCTACATGTTAAGACGTACACGCCACAACAATTCTTTTCGAGATACAAGTGTAGTTTTGGAGATACAAGCTAATTTTGTACTCTGCGTTATTTCTTCTCGTAAAGAGTTTCCAATGCGTACGTATATGTCTTTACTCTGCAAAACTGTATTTCCTTATGAAGTGGTATTCTTACATATCCTTTCGAGAGAAAACTGTCCTGTGCCTTCTCTTTTGAGGCTACACACTTAGACATACACGCAACATGAAAGCTTTTCGACTTACAACGTGTTGTTTAGGAAAAACAAGATAGTTTCGCACGATGCGGGATTTCCTTAAAATGTGATTTTCTGAAAAATTTTGACGAAAGAAAATTCTCCTTTTGGTTCTCTTTAGATGCTACATGTTAAGACGTACACGCCACAACAATTCTTTTCGAGATACAACGTGTAGTTTTGGAGATACAAGCTAATTTTGTACGATGCGTTATTTCTTCTCGTAAAGAGTTTCCAATGCGTACGTATATGTCTTTACTCTGCAAAACTGTATTTCCTTATGAAGTGGTATTCTTACATATCCTTTCGAGAGAAAACTGTCCTGTGCCTTCTCTTTTGAGGCTACACACTTAGACATACACGCAACATGAAAGCTTTTCGACTTACAACGTGTTGTTTAGGAAAAACAAGATAATTTCGCACGATGCGGGATTTCCTTAAAACGTGATTTTCTGAAAAATTTTGACGAAAGAAAATTCTCCTTTTGGTTCTCTTTAGATGCTACATGTTAAGACGTACACGCCACAACAATTCTTTTCGAGATACAACGTGTAGTTTTGGAGATACAAGCTAATTTTGTACGATGCGTTATTTCTTCTCGTAAAGAGTTTCCAATGCGTACGTATATGTCTTTACTCTGCAAAACTGTATTTCCTTATGAAGTGGTATTCTTACATATCCTTTCGAGAGAAAACTGTCCTGTGCCTTCTCTTTTGAGGCTACACACTTAGACATACACGCAACATGAAAGCTTTTCGACTTACAACGTGTTGTTTAGGAAAAACAAGATAATTTCGCACGATGCGGGATTTCCTTAAAACGTGATTTTCTGAAAAATTTTGACGAAAGAAAATTCTCCTTTTGGTTCTCTTTAGATGCTACATGTTAAGACGTACACGCCACAACAATTCTTTTCGAGATACAAGTGTAGTTTTGGAGATACAAGCTAATTTTGTACGATGCGTTATTTCTTCTCGTAAAGAGTTTCCAATGCGTACGTATATGTCTTTACTCTGCAAAACTGTATTTCCTTATGAAGTGGTATTCTTACATATCCTTTCGAGAGAAAACTGTCCTGTGCCTTCTCTTTTGAGGCTACACACTTAGACATACACGCAACATGAAAGCTTTTCGACTTACAACGTGTTGTTTAGGAAAAACAAGATAATTTCGCACGATGCGGGATTTCCTTAAAACGTGATTTTCTGAAAAATTTTGACGAAAGAAAATTCTCCTTTTGGTTCTCTTTAGATGCTACATGTTAAGACGTACACGCCACAACAATTCTTTTCGAGATACAACGTGTAGTTTTGGAGATACAAGCTAATTTTGTACGATGCGTTATTTCTTCTCGTAAAGAGTTTCCAATGCGTACGTATATGTCTTTACTCTGCAAAACTGTATTTCCTTATGAAGTGGTATTCTTACATATCCTTTCGAGAGAAAACTGTCCTGTGCCTTCTCTTTTGAGGCTACACACTTAGACATACACGCAACATGAAAGCTTTTCGACTTACAACGTGTTGTTTAGGAAAAACAAGATAATTTCGCACGATGCGGGATTTCCTTAAAACGTGATTTTCTGAAAAATTTTGACGAAAGAAAATTCTCCTTTTGGTTCTCTTTAGATGCTACATGTTAAGACGTACACGCCACAACAATTCTTTTCGAGATACAAGTGTAGTTTTGGAGATACAAGCTAATTTTGTACGATGCGTTATTTCTTCTCGTAAAGAGTTTCCAATGCGTACGTATATGTCTTTACTCTGCAAAACTGTATTTCCTTATGAAGTGGTATTCTTACATATCCTTTCGAGAGAAAACTGTCCTGTGCCTTCTCTTTTGAGGCTACACACTTAGACATACACGCAACATGAAAGCTTTTCGACTTACAACGTGTTGTTTAGGAAAAACAAGATAATTTCGCACGATGCGGGATTTCCTTAAAACGTGATTTTCTGAAAAATTTTGACGAAAGAAAATTCTCCTTTTGGTTCTCTTTAGATGCTACATGTTAAGACGTACACGCCACAATTCTTTTCGAGATACAACGTGTAGTTTTGGAGATACAAGCTAATTTTGTACGATGCGTTATTTCTTCTCGTAAAGAGTTTCCAATGCGTACGTATATGTCTTTACTCTGCAAAACTGTATTTCCTTATGAAGTGGTATTCTTACATATCCTTTCGAGAGAAAACTGTCCTGTGCCTTCTCTTTTGAGGCTACACACTTAGACATACACGCAACATGAAAGCTTTTCGACTTACAACGTGTTGTTTAGGAAAAACAAGATAATTTCGCACGATGCGGGATTTCCTTAAAACGTGATTTTCTGAAAAATTTTGACGAAAGAAAATTCTCCTTTTGGTTCTCTTTAGATGCTACATGTTAAGACGTACACGCCACAACAATTCTTTTCGAGATACAACGTGTAGTTTTGGAGATACAAGCTAATTTTGTACTATGCGTTATTTCTTCTCGTAAAGAGTTTCCAATGCGTACGTATATGTCTTTACTCTGCAAAACTGTATTTCCTTATGAAGTGGTATTCTTACATATCCTTTCGAGAGAAAACTGTCCTGTGCCTTCTCTTTTGAGGCTACACACTTAGACATACACGCAACATGAAAGCTTTTCGACTTACAACGTGTTGTTTAGGAAAAACAAGATAATTTCGCACGATGCGGGATTTCCTTAAAACGTGATTTTCTGAAAAATTTTGACGAAAGAAAATTCTCCTTTTGGTTCTCTTTAGATGCTACATGTTAAGACGTACACGCCACAACAATTCTTTTCGAGATACAACGTGTAGTTTTGGAGATACAAGCTAATTTTGTACTATGCGTTATTTCTTCTCGTAAAGAGTTTCCAATGCGTACGTATATGTCTTTACTCTGCAAAACTGTATTTCCTTATGAAGTGGTATTCTTACATATCCTTTCGAGAGAAAACTGTCCTGTGCCTTCTCTTTTGAGGCTACACACTTAGACATACACGCAACATGAAAGCTTTTCGACTTACAACGTGTTGTTTAGGAAAAACAAGATAATTTCGCACGATGCGGGATTTCCTTAAAACGTGATTTTCTGAAAAATTTTGACGAAAGAAAATTCTCCTTTTGATTCTCTTTAGATGCTACATGTTAAGACGTACACGCCACAACAATTCTTTTCGAGATACAACGTGTAGTTTTGGAGATACAAGCTAATTTTGTACTATGCGTTATTTCTTCTCGTAAAGAGTTTCCAATGCGTACGTATATGTCTTTACTCTGCAAAACTGTATTTCCTTATGAAGTGGTATTCTTACATATCCTTTCGAGAGAAAACTGTCCTGTGCCTTCTCTTTTGAGGCTACACACTTAGACATACACGCAACATGAAAGCTTTTCGACTTACAACGTGTTGTTTAGGAAAAACAAGATAATTTCGCACGATGCGGGATTTCCTTAAAACGTGATTTTCTGAAAAATTTTGACGAAAGAAAATTCTCCTTTTGGTTCTCTTTAGATGCTACATGTTAAGACGTACACGCCACAACAATTCTTTTCGAGATACAACGTGTAGTTTTGGAGATACAAGCTAATTTTGTACTCTGCGTTATTTCTTCTCGTAAAGAGTTTCCAATGCGTACGTATATGTCTTTACTCTGCAAAACTGTATTTCCTTATGAAGTGGTATTCTTACATATCCTTTCGAGAGAAAACTGTCCTGTGCCTTCTCTTTTGAGGCTACACACTTAGACATACACGCAACATGAAAGCTTTTCGACTTACAACGTGTTGTTTAGGAAAAACAAGATAATTTCGCACGATGCGGGATTTCCTTAAAACGTGATTTTCTGAAAAATTTTGACGAAAGAAAATTCTCCTTTTGGTTCTCTTTAGATGCTACATGTTAAGACGTACACGCCACAACAATTCTTTTCGAGATACAACGTGTAGTTTTGGAGATACAAGCTAATTTTTTACGATGCGTTATTTCATCTCGTAAAGAGTTTCCAATGCGTACGTATATGTCTTTACTCTGCAAAACTGTATTTCCTTATGAAGTGGTATTCTTACATATCCTTTCGAGAGAAAACTGTCCTGTGCCTTCTCTTTTGAGGCTACACACTTAGACATACACGCAACATGAAAGCTTTTCGACTTACAACGTGTTGTTTAGGAAAAACAAGATAATTTCGCACGATGCGGGATTTCCTTAAAACGTGATTTTCTGAAAAATTTTGACGAAAGAAAATTCTCCTTTTGGTTCTCTTTAGATGCTACATGTTAAGACGTACACGCCACAACAATTCTTTTCGAGATACAACGTGTAGTTTTGGAGATACAAGCTAATTTTGTACTCTGCGTTATTTCTTCTCGTAAAGAGTTTCCAATGCGTACGTATATGTCTTTACTCTGCAAAACTGTATTTCCTTATGAAGTGGTATTCTTACATATCCTTTCGAGAGAAAACTGTCCTGTGCCTTCTCTTTTGAGGCTACACACTTAGACATACACGCAACATGAAAGCTTTTTGACTTACAACGTGTTGTTTAGGAAAAACAAGATAATTTCGCACGATGCGGGATTTCCTTAAAACGTGATTTTCTGAAAAATTTTGACGAAAGAAAATTCTCCTTTTGGTTCTCTTTAGATGCTACATGTTAAGACGTACACGCCACAACAATTCTTTTCGAGATACAAGTGTAGTTTTGGAGATACAAGCTAATTTTGTACGATGCGTTATTTCTTCTCGTAAAGAGTTTCCAATGCGTATGTATATGTCTTTACTCTGCAAAACTGTATTTCCTTATGAAGTGGTATTCTTACATATCCTTTCGAGAGAAAACTGTCCTGTGCCTTCTCTTTTGAGGCTACACACTTAGACATACACGCAACATGAAAGCTTTTCGACTTACAACGTGTTGTTTAGGAAAAACAAGATAATTTCGCACGATGCGGGATTTCCTTAAAACGTGATTTTCTGAAAAATTTTGACGAAAGAAAATTCTCCTTTTGGTTCTCTTTAGATGCTACATGTTAAGACGTACACGCCACAATTCTTTTCGAGATACAACGTGTAGTTTTGGAGATACAAGCTAATTTTGTACGATGCGTTATTTCTTCTCGTAAAGAGTTTCCAATGCGTACGTATATGTCTTTACTCTGCAAAACTGTATTTCCTTATGAAGTGGTATTCTTACATATCCTTTCGAGAGAAAACTGTCCTGTGCCTTCTCTTTTGAGGCTACACACTTAGACATACACGCAACATGAAAGCTTTTCGACTTACAACGTGTTGTTTAGGAAAAACAAGATAATTTCGCACGATGCGGGATTTCCTTAAAACGTGATTTTCTGAAAAATTTTGACGAAAGAAAATTCTCCTTTTGGTTCTCTTTAGATGCTACATGTTAAGACGTACACGCCACAACAATTCTTTTCGAGATACAACGTGTAGTTTTGGAGATACAAGCTAATTTTGTACTATGCGTTATTTCTTCTCGTAAAGAGTTTCCAATGCGTACGTATATGTCTTTACTCTGCAAAACTGTATTTCCTTATGAAGTGGTATTCTTACATATCCTTTCGAGAGAAAACTGTCCTGTGCCTTCTCTTTTGAGGCTACACACTTAGACATACACGCAACATGAAAGCTTTTCGACTTACAACGTGTTGTTTAGGAAAAACAAGATAATTTCGCACGATGCGGGATTTCCTTAAAACGTGATTTTCTGAAAAATTTTGACGAAAGAAAATTCTCCTTTTGGTTCTCTTTAGATGCTACATGTTAAGACGTACACGCCACAACAATTCTTTTCGAGATACAACTTGTAGTTTTGGAGATACAAGCTAATTTTGTACGATGCGTTATTTCTTCTCGTAAAGTTTCCAATGCGTACGTATATGTCTTTACTCTGCAAAACTGTATTTCCTTATGAAGTGGTATTCTTACATATCCTTTCGAGAGAAAACTGTCCTGTGCCTTCTCTTTTGAGGCTACACACTTAGACATACACGCAACATGAAAGCTTTTCGACTTACAACGTGTTGTTTAGGAAAAACAAGATAATTTCGCACGATGCGGGATTTCCTTAAAACGTGATTTTCTGAAAAATTTTGACGAAAGAAAATTCTCCTTTTGGTTCTCTTTAGATGCTACATGTTAAGACGTACACGCCACAACAATTCTTTTCGAGATACAACGTGTAGTTTTGGAGATACAAGCTAATTTTGTACGATGCGTTATTTCTTCTCGTAAAGAGTTTCCAATGCGTACATATATGTCTTTACTCTGCAAAACTGTATTTCCTTATGAAGTGGTATTCTTACATATCCTTTCGAGAGAAAACTGTCCTGTGCCTTCTCTTTTGAGGCTACACACTTAGACATACACGCAACTTGAAAGCTTTTCGACTTACAACGTGTTGTTTAGGAAAAACAAGATAATTTCGCACGATGCGGGATTTCCTTAAAACGTGATTTTCTGAAAAATTTTGACGAAAGAAAATTCTCCTTTTGGTTCTCTTTAGATGCTACATGTTAAGACGTACACGCCACTACAATTCTTTTCGAGATACAACGTGTAGTTTTGGAGATACAAGCTAATTTTGTACTATGCGTTATTTCTTCTCGTAAAGAGTTTCCAATGCGTACGTATATGTCTTTACTCTGCAAAACTGTATTTCCTTATGAAGTGGTATTCTTACATATCCTTTCGAGAGAAAACTGTCCTGTGCCTTCTCTTTTGAGGCTACACACTTAGACATACACGCAACATGAAAGCTTTTCGACTTACAACGTGTTGTTTAGGAAAAACAAGATAATTTCGCACGATGCGGGATTTCCTTAAAACGTGATTTTCTGAAAAATTTTGACGAAAGAAAATTCTCCTTTTGGTTCTCTTTAGATGCTACATGTTAAGACGTACACGCCACAACAATTCTTTTCGAGATACAACGTGTAGTTTTGGAGATACAAGCTAATTTTGTACTATGCGTTATTTCTTCTCGTAAAGAGTTTCCAATGCGTACGTATATGTCTTTACTCTGCAAAACTGTATTTCCTTATGAAGTGGTATTCTTACATATCCTTTCGAGAGAAAACTGTCCTGTGCCTTCTCTTTTGAGGCTACACACTTAGACATACACGCAACATGAAAGCTTTTCGACTTACAACGTGTTGTTTAGGAAAAACAAGATAATTTCGCACGATGCGGGATTTCCTTAAAACGTGATTTTCTGAAAAATTTTGACGAAAGAAAATTCTCCTTTTGGTTCTCTTTAGATGCTACATGTTAAGACGTACACGCCACAACAATTCTTTTCGAGATACAACGTGTAGTTTTGGAGATACAAGCTAATTTTGTACTATGCGTTATTTCTTCTCGTAAAGAGTTTCCAATGCGTACGTATATGTCTTTACTCTGCAAAACTGTATTTCCTTATGAAGTGGTATTCTTACATATCCTTTCGAGAGAAAACTGTCCTGTGCCTTCTCTTTTGAGGCTACACACTTAGACATACACGCAACATGAAAGCTTTTCGACTTACAACGTGTTGTTTAGGAAAAACAAGATAATTTCGCACGATGCGGGATTTCCTTAAAACGTGATTTTCTGAAAAATTTTGACGAAAGAAAATTCTCCTTTTGGTTCTCTTTAGATGCTACATGTTAAGACGTACACGCCACAACAATTCTTTTCGAGATACAACGTGTAGTTTTGGAGATACAAGCTAATTTTGTACTATGCGTTATTTCTTCTCGTAAAGAGTTTCCAATGCGTACGTATATGTCTTTACTCTGCAAAACTGTATTTCCTTATGAAGTGGTATTCTTACATATCCTTTCGAGAGAAAACTGTCCTGTGCCTTCTCTTTTGAGGCTACACACTTAGACATACACGCAACATGAAAGCTTTTCGACTTACAACGTGTTGTTTAGGAAAAACAAGATAATTTCGCACGATGCGGGATTTCCTTAAAACGTGATTTTCTGAAAAATTTTGACGAAAGAAAATTCTCCTTTTGGTTCTCTTTAGATGCTACATGTTAAGACGTACACGCCACAACAATTCTTTTCGAGATACAACGTGTAGTTTTGGAGATACAAGCTAATTTTTTACGATGCGTTATTTCATCTCGTAAAGAGTTTCCAATGCGTACGTATATGTCTTTACTCTGCAAAACTGTATTTCCTTATGAAGTGGTATTCTTACATATCCTTTCGAGAGAAAACTGTCCTGTGCCTTCTCTTTTGAGGCTACACACTTAGACATACACGCAACATGAAAGCTTTTCGACTTACAACGTGTTGTTTAGGAAAAACAAGATAATTTCGCACGATGCGGGATTTCCTTAAAACGTGATTTTCTGAAAAATTTTGACGAAAGAAAATTCTCCTTTTGGTTCTCTTTAGATGCTACATGTTAAGACGTACACGCCACAACAATTCTTTTCGAGATACAACGTGTAGTTTTGGAGATACAAGCTAATTTTGTACGATGCGTTATTTCTTCTCGTAAAGAGTTTCCAATGAGTACGTATATGTCTTTACTCTGCAAAACTGTATTTCCTTATGAAGTGGTATTCTTACATATCCTTTCGAGAGAAAACTGTCCTGTGCCTTCTCTTTTGAGGCTACACACTTAGACATACACGCAACATGAAAGCTTTTCAACTTACAACGTGTTGTTTAGGAAAAACAAGATAATTTCGCACGATGCGGGATTTCCTTAAAACGTGATTTTCTGAAAAATTTTGACGAAAGAAAATTCTCCTTTTGGTTCTCTTTAGATGCTACATTTAAAGACGTACACGCCACAACAATTCTTTTCGAGATACAACGTGTAGTTTTGGAGATACAAGCTAATTTTGTACTATGCGTTATTTCTTCTCGTAAAGAGTTTCCAATGCGTACGTATATGTCTTTACTCTGCAAAACTGTATTTCCTTATGAAGTGGTATTCTTACATATCCTTTCGAGAGAAAACTGTCCTGTGCCTTCTCTTTTGAGGCTACACACTTAGACATACACGCAACATGAAAGCTTTTCGACTTACAACGTGTTGTTTAGGAAAAACAAGATAATTTCGCACGATGCGGGATTTCCTTAAAACGTGATTTTCTGAAAAATTTTGACGAAAGAAAATTCTCCTTTTGGTTCTCTTTAGATGCTACATGTTAAGACGTACACGCCACAACAATTCTTTTCGAGATACAACGTGTAGTTTTGGAGATACAAGCTAATTTTGTACGATGCGTTATTTCTTCTCGTAAAGAGTTTCCAATGCGTACGTATATGTCTTTACTCTGCAAAACTGTATTTCCTTATGAAGTGGTATTCTTACATATCCTTTCGAGAGAAAACTGTCCTGTGCCTTCTCTTTTGAGGCTACACACTTAGACATACACGCAACATGAAAGCTTTTCGACTTACAACGTGTTGTTTAGGAAAAACAAGATAATTTCGCACGATGCGGGATTTCCTTAAAACGTGATTTTCTGAAAAATTTTGACGAAAGAAAATTCTCCTTTTGGTTCTCTTTAGATGCTACATGTTAAGACGTACACGCCACAACAATTCTTTTCGAGATACAACGTGTAGTTTTGGAGATACAAGCTAATTTTTTACGATGCGTTATTTCATCTCGTAAAGAGTTTCCAATGCGTACGTATATGTCTTTACTCTGCAAAACTGTATTTCCTTATGAAGTGGTATTCTTACATATCCTTTCGAGAGAAAACTGTCCTGTGCCTTCTCTTTTGAGGCTACACACTTAGACATACACGCAACATGAAAGCTTTTCGACTTACAACGTGTTGTTTAGGAAAAACAAGATAATTTCGCACGATGCGGGATTTCCTTAAAACGTGATTTTCTGAAAAATTTTGACGAAAGAAAATTCTCCTTTTGGTTCTCTTTAGATGCTACATGTTAAGACGTACACGCCACAACAATTCTTTTCGAGATACAACGTGTAGTTTTGGAGATACAAGCTAATTTTGTACGATGCGTTATTTCTTCTCGTAAAGAGTTTCCAATGCGTACGTATATGTCTTTACTCTGCAAAACTGTATTTCCTTATGAAGTGGTATTCTTACATATCCTTTCGAGAGAAAACTGTCCTGTGCCTTCTCTTTTGAGGCTACACACTTAGACATACACGCAACTTGAAAGCTTTTCGACTTACAACGTGTTGTTTAGGAAAAACAAGATAATTTCGCACGATGCGGGATTTCCTTAAAACGTGATTTTCTGAAAAATTTTGACGAAAGAAAATTCTCCTTTTGGTTCTCTTTAGATGCTACATGTTAAGACGTACACGCCACAACAATTCTTTTCGAGATACAACGTGTAGTTTTGGAGATACATGCTAATTTTGTACTATGCGTTATTTCTTCTCGTAAAGAGTTTCCAATGCATACGTATATGTCTTTACTCTGCAAAACTGTATTTCCTTATGAAGTGGTATTCTTACATATCCTTTCGAGAGAAAACTGTCCTGTGCCTTCTCTTTTGAATCTACACACTTAGACATACACGCAACATGAAAGCTTTTCGACTTACAACGTGTTGTTTAGGAAAAACAAGATAATTTCGCACGATGCGGGATTTCCTTAAAACGTGATTTTCTGAAAAATTTTGACGAAAGAAAATTCTCCTTTTGGTTCTCTTTAAATGCTACATGTTAAGACGTACACGCCACAACAATTCTTTTCGAGATACAACGTGTAGTTTTGGAGATACAAGCTAATTTTGTACTCTGCGTAATTTCTTCTCGTAAAGAGTTTCCAATGCGTACGTATATGTCTTTACTCTGCAAAACTGTATTTCCTTATGAAGTGGTATTCTTACATATCCTTTCGAGAGAAAACTGTCCTGTGCCTTCTCTTTTGAGGCTACACACTTAGACATACACGCAACATGAAAGCTTTTCGACTTACAACGTGTTGTTTAGGAAAAACAAGATAATTTCGCACGATGCGGGATTTCCTTAAAACGTGATTTTCTGAAAAATTTTGACGAAAGAAAATTCTCCTTTTGGTTCTCTTTAGATGCTACATGTTAAGACGTACACGCCACAACAATTCTTTTCGAGATACAACGTGTAGTTTTGGAGATACAAGCTAATTTTGTACGATGCGTTATTTCTTCTCGTAAAGAGTTTCCAATGCGTACGTATATGTCTTTACTCTGCAAAACTGTGTTTCCTTATGAAGTGGTATTCTTACATATCCTTTCGAGAGAAAACTGTCCTGTGCCTTCTCTTTTGAGGCTACACACTTAGACATACACGCAACATGAAAGCTTTTCGACTTACAACGTGTTGTTTAGGAAAAACAAGATAATTTCGCACGATGCGGGATTTCCTTAAAACGTGATTTTCTGAAAAATTTTGACGAAAGAAAATTCTCCTTTTGGTTCTCTTTAGATGCTACATGTTAAGACGTACACGCCACAACAATTCTTTTCGAGATACAACGTGTAGTTTTGGAGATACAAGCTAATTTTGTACGATGCGTTATTTCTTCTCGTAAAGAGTTTCCAATGCGTACGTATATGTCTTTACTCTGCAAAACTGTATTTCCTTATGAAGTGGTATTCTTACATATCCTTTTGAGAGAAAACTGTCCTGTGCCTTCTCTTTTGAGGCTGCACACTTAGACATACACGCAACATGAAAGCTTTTCGACTTACAACGTGTTGTTTAGGAAAAACAAGATAATTTCGCACGATGCGGGATTTCCTTAAAACGTGATTTTCTGAAAAATTTTGACGAAAGAAAATTCTCCTTTTGGTTCTCTTTAGATGCTACATGTTAAGACGTACACGCCACAACAATTCTTTTCGAGATACAACGTGTAGTTTTGGAGATACAAGCTAATTTTGTACGATGCGTTATTTCTTCTCGTAAAGAGTTTCCAATGCGTACGTATATGTCTTTACTCTGCAAAACTGTATTTCCTTATGAAGTGGTATTCTTACATATCCTTTCGAGAGAAAACTGTCCTGTGCCTTCTCTTTTGAGGCTACACACTTAGACCTACACGCAACATGAAAGCTTTTCGACTTACAACGTGTTGTTTAGGAAAAACAAGATAATTTCGCACGATGCGGGATTTCCTTAAAACGTGATTTTCTGAAAAATTTTGACGAAAGAAAATTCTCCTTTTGGTTCTCTTTAGATGCTACATGTTAAGACGTACACGCCACAACAATTCTTTTCGAGATACAACGTGTAGGTTTGGAGATACAAGCTAATTTTGTACTCTGCGTTATTTCTTCTCGTAAAGAGTTTCCAATGCGTACGTATATGTCTTTACTCTGCAAAACTGTATTTCCTTATGAAGTGGTATTCTTACATATCCTTTCGAGAGAAAACTGTCCTGTGCCTTCTCTTTTGAGGCTACACACTTAGACATACACGCAACATGAAAGCTTTTCGACTTACAACGTGTTGTTTAGGAAAAACAAGATAATTTCGCACGATGCGGGATTTCCTTAAAACGTGATTTTCTGAAAAATTTTAACGAAAGAAAATTCTCCTTTTGGTTCTCTTTAGATGCTACATGTTAAGACGTACACGCCACAACAATTCTTTTCCAGATACAACGTGTAGTTTTGGAGATACAAGCTAATTTCGTAAGATGCGTTATTTCTTCTCGTAAAGAGTTTCCAATGCGTACGTATATGTCTTTACTCTGCAAAACTGTATTTCCTTATGAAGTGGTATTCTTACATATCCTTTCGAGAGAAAACTGTCCTGTGCCTTCTCTTTTGAGGCTACACACTTAGACATACACGCAACATGAAAGCTTTTCGACTTACAACGTGTTGTTTAGGAAAAACAAGATAATTTCGCACGATGCGGGATTTCCTTAAAACGTGATTTTCTGAAAAATTTTGACGAAAGAAAATTCTCCTTTTGGTTCTCTTTAGATGCTACATGTTAAGACGTACACGCCACAACAATTCTTTTCGAGATACAACGTGTAGTTTTGGAGATACAAGCTAATTTTGTACGATGCATTATTTCTTCTCGTAAAGAGTTTCCAATGCGTACGTATATGTCTTTACTCTGCAAAACTGTATTTCCTTATGAAGTGGTATTCTTACATATCCTTTCGAGAGAAAACTGTCCTGTGCCTTCTCTTTTGAGGCTACACACTTAGACATACACGCAACATGAAAGCTTTTCGACTTACAACGTGTTGTTTAGGAAAAACAAGATAATTTCGCACGATGCGGGATTTCCTTAAAACGTGATTTTCTGAAAAATTTTGACGAAAGAAAATTCTCCTTTTGGTTCTCTTTAGATGCTACATGTTAAGACGTACACGCCACAACAATTCTTTTCGAAATACAACGTGTAGTTTTGGAGATACAAGCTAATTTTGTACTCTGCGTTATTTCTTCTCGTAAAGAGTTTCCAATGCGTACGTATATGTCTTTACTCTGCAAAACTGTATTTCCTTATGAAGTGGTATTCTTACATATCCTTTCGAGAGAAAACTGTCCTGTGCCTTCTCTTTTGAGGCTACACACTTAGACATACACGCAACATGAAAGCTTTTCGACTTACAACGTGTTGTTTAGGAAAAACAAGATAATTTCGCACGATGCGGGATTTCCTTAAAACGTGATTTTCTGAAAAATTTTGACGAAAGAAAATTCTCCTTTTGGTTCTCTTTAGATGCTACATGTTAAGACGTACACGCCACAACAATTCTTTTCGAGATACAACGTGTAGTTTTGGAGATACAAGCTAATTTTGTACGATGCGTTATTTCTTCTCGTAAAGAGTTTCCAATGCGTACGTATATGTCTTTACTCTGCAAAACTGTATTTCCTTATGAAGTGGTATTCTTACATATCCTTTCGAGAGAAAACTGTCCTGTGCCTTCTCTTTTGAGGCTACACACTTAGACATACACGCAACATGAAAGCTTTTCGACTTACAACGTGTTGTTTAGGAAAAACAAGATAATTTCGCACGATGCGGGATTTCCTTAAAACGTGATTTTCTGAAAAATTTTGACGAAAGAAAATTCTCCTTTTGGTTCTCTTTAGATGCTACATGTTAAGACGTACACGCCACAACAATTCTTTTCGAGATACAACGTGTAGTTTTGGAGATACAAGCTAATTTTGTACGATGCGTTATTTCTTCTCGTAAAGAGTTTCCAATGCGTACGTATATGTCTTTACTCTGCAAAACTGTATTTCCTTATGAAGTGGTATTCTTACATATCCTTTCGAGAGAAAACTGTCCTGTGCCTTCTCTTTTGAGGCTACACACTTAGACATACACGCAACATGAAAGCTTTTCGACTTACAACGTGTTGTTTAGGAAAAACAAGATAATTTCGCACGATGCGGGATTTCCTTAAAACGTGATTTTCTGAAAAATTTTGACGAAAGAAAATTCTCCTTTTGGTTCTCTTTAGATGCTACATGTTAAGACGTACACGCCACAACAATTCTTTTCGAGATACAACGTGTAGTTTTGGAGATACAAGCTAATTTTGTACGATGCGTTATTTCTTCTCGTAAAGAGTTTCCAATGCGTACGTATATGTCTTTACTCTGCAAAACTGTATTTCCTTATGAAGTGGTATTCTTACATATCCTTTCGAGAGAAAACTGTCCTGTGCCTTCTCTTTTGAGGCTACACACTTAGACATACACGCAACTTGAAAGCTTTTCGACTTACAACGTGTTGTTTAGGAAAAACAAGATAATTTCGCATGATGCGGGATTTCCTTAAAACGTGATTTTCTGAAAAATTTTGACGAAAGAAAATTCTCCTTTTGGTTCTCTTTAGATGCTACATGTTAAGACGTACACGCCACAACAATTCTTTTCGAAATACAACGTGTAGTTTTGGAGATACATGCTAATTTTGTACTATGCGTTATTTCTTCTCGTAAAGAGTTTCCAATGCGTACGTATATGTCTTTACTCTGCAAAACTGTATTTCCTTATGAAGTGGTATTCTTACATATCCTTTCGAGAGAAAACTGTCCTGTGCCTTCTCTTTTGAATCTACACACTTAGACATACACGCAACATGAAAGCTTTTCGACTTACAACGTGTTGTTTAGGAAAAACAAGATAATTTCGCACGATGCGGGATTTCCTTAAAACGTGATTTTCTGAAAAATTTTGACGAAAGAAAATTCTCCTTTTGGTTCTCTTTAAATGCTACATGTTAAGACGTACACGCCACAACAATTCTTTTCGAGATACAACGTGTAGTTTTGGAGATACAAGCTAATTTTGTACTCTGCGTAATTTCTTCTCGTAAAGAGTTTCCAATGCGTACGTATATGTCTTTACTCTGCAAAACTGTATTTCCTTATGAAGTGGTATTCTTACATATCCTTTCGAGAGAAAACTGTCCTGTGCCTTCTCTTTTGAGGCTACACACTTAGACATACACGCAACATGAAAGCTTTTCGACTTACAACGTGTTGTTTAGGAAAAACAAGATAATTTCGCACGATGCGGGATTTCCTTAAAACGTGATTTTCTGAAAAATTTTGACGAAAGAAAATTCTCCTTTTGGTTCTCTTTAGATGCTACATGTTAAGACGTACACGCCACAACAATTCTTTTCGAGATACAACGTGTAGTTTTGGAGATACAAGCTAATTTTGTACGATGCGTTATTTCTTCTCGTAAAGAGTTTCCAATGCGTACGTATATGTCTTTACTCTGCAAAACTGTATTTCCTTATGAAGTGGTATTCTTACATATCCTTTTGAGAGAAAACTGTCCTGTGCCTTCTCTTTTGAGGCTGCACACTTAGACATACACGCAACATGAAAGCTTTTCGACTTACAACGTGTTGTTTAGGAAAAACAAGATAATTTCGCACGATGCGGGATTTCCTTAAAACGTGATTTTCTGAAAAATTTTGACGAAAGAAAATTCTCCTTTTGGTTCTCTTTAGATGCTACATGTTAAGACGTACACGCCACAACAATTCTTTTCGAGATACAACGTGTAGTTTTGGAGATACAAGCTAATTTTGTACGATGCGTTATTTCTTCTCGTAAAGAGTTTCCAATGCGTACGTATATGTCTTTGCTCTGCAAAACTGTATTTCCTTATGAAGTGGTATTCTTACATATCCTTTCGAGAGAAAACTGTCCTGTGCCTTCTCTTTTGAGGCTACACACTTAGACATACACGCAACATGAAAGCTTTTCGACTTACAACGTGTTGTTTAGGAAAAACAAGATAATTTCGCACGATGCGGGATTTCCTTAAAACGTGATTTTCTGAAAAATTTTGACGAAAGAAAATTCTCCTTTTGGTTCTCTTTAGATGCTACATGTTAAGACGTACACGCCACAACAATTCTTTTCGAGATACAACGTGTAGGTTTGGAGATACAAGCTAATTTTGTACTCTGCGTTATTTCTTCTCGTAAAGAGTTTCCAATGCGTACGTATATGTCTTTACTCTGCAAAACTGTATTTCCTTATGAAGTGGTATTCTTACATATCCTTTCGAGAGAAAACTGTCCTGTGCCTTCTCTTTTGAGGCTACACACTTAGACATACACGCAACATGAAAGCTTTTCGACTTACAACGTGTTGTTTAGGAAAAACAAGATAATTTCGCACGATGCGGGATTTCCTTAAAACGTGATTTTCTGAAAAATTTTAACGAAAGAAAATTCTCCTTTTGGTTCTCTTTAGATGCTACATGTTAAGACGTACACGCCACAACAATTCTTTTCGAGATACAACGTGTAGTTTTGGAGATACAAGCTAATTTCGTAAGATGCGTTATTTCTTCTCGTAAAGAGTTTCCAATGCGTACGTATATGTCTTTACTCTGCAAAACTGTATTTCCTTATGAAGTGGTATTCTTACATATCCTTTCGAGAGAAAACTGTCCTGTGCCTTCTCTTTTGAGGCTACACACTTAGACATACACGCAACATGAAAGCTTTTCGACTTACAACGTGTTGTTTAGGAAAAACAAGATAATTTCGCACGATGCGGGATTTCCTTAAAACGTGATTTTCTGAAAAATTTTGACGAAAGAAAATTCTCCTTTTGGTTCTCTTTAGATGCTACATGTTAAGACGTACACGCCACAACAATTCTTTTCGAGATACAACGTGTAGGTTTGGAGATACAAGCTAATTTTGTACTCTGCGTTATTTCTTCTCGTAAAGAGTTTCCAATGCGTACGTATATGTCTTTACTCTGCAAAACTGTATTTCCTTATGAAGTGGTATTCTTACATATCCTTTCGAGAGAAAACTGTCCTGTGCCTTCTCTTTTGAGGCTACACACTTAGACATACACGCAACATGAAAGCTTTTCGACTTACAACGTGTTGTTTAGGAAAAACAAGATAATTTCGCACGATGCGGGATTTCCTTAAAACGTGATTTTCTGAAAAATTTTAACGAAAGAAAATTCTCCTTTTGGTTCTCTTTAGATGCTACATGTTAAGACGTACACGCCACAACAATTCTTTTCGAGATACAACGTGTAGTTTTGGAGATACAAGCTAATTTCGTAAGATGCGTTATTTCTTCTCGTAAAGAGTTTCCAATGCGTACGTATATGTCTTTACTCTGCAAAACTGTATTTCCTTATGAAGTGGTATTCTTACATATCCTTTCGAGAGAAAACTGTCCTGTGCCTTCTCTTTTGAGGCTACACACTTAGACATACACGCAACATGAAAGCTTTTCGACTTACAACGTGTTGTTTAGGAAAAACAAGATAATTTCGCACGATGCGGGATTTCCTTAAAACGTGATTTTCTGAAAAATTTTGACGAAAGAAAATTCTCCTTTTGGTTCTCTTTAGATGCTACATGTTAAGACGTACACGCCACAACAATTCTTTTCGAGATACAACGTGTAGTTTTGGAGATACAAGCTAATTTTGTACGATGCATTATTTCTTCTCGTAAAGAGTTTCCAATGCGTACGTATATGTCTTTACTCTGCAAAACTGTATTTCCTTATGAAGTGGTATTCTTACATATCCTTTCGAGAGAAAACTGTCCTGTGCCTTCTCTTTTGAGGCTACACACTTAGACATACACGCAACATGAAAGCTTTTCGACTTACAACGTGTTGTTTAGGAAAAACAAGATAATTTCGCACGATGCGGGATTTCCTTAAAACGTGATTTTCTGAAAAATTTTGACGAAAGAAAATTCTCCTTTTGGTTCTCTTTAGATGCTACATGTTAAGACGTACACGCCACAACAATTCTTTTCGAAATACAACGTGTAGTTTTGGAGATACAAGCTAATTTTGTACTCTGCGTTATTTCTTCTCGTAAAGAGTTTCCAATGCGTACGTATATGTCTTTACTCTGCAAAACTGTATTTCCTTATGAAGTGGTATTCTTATATATCCTTTCGAGAGAAAACTGTCCTGTGCCTTCTCTTTTGAGGCTACACACTTAGACATACACGCAACATGAAAGCTTTTCGACTTACAACGTGTTGTTTAGGAAAAACAAGATAATTTCGCACGATGCGGGATTTCCTTAAAACGTGATTTTCTGAAAAATTTTGACGAAAGAAAATTCTCCTTTTGGTTCTCTTTAGATGCTACATGTTAAGACGTACACGCCACAACAATTCTTTTCGAGATACAAGTGTAGTTTTGGAGATACAAGCTAATTTTGTACGATGCGTTATTTCTTCTCGTAAAGAGTTTCCAATGCGTACGTATATGTCTTTACTCTGCAAAACTGTATTTCCTTATGAAGTGGTATTCTTACATATCCTTTCGAGAGAAAACTGTCCTGTGCCTTGTCTTTTGAGGCTACACACTTAGACATACACGCAACATGAAAGCTTTTCGACTTACAACGTGTTGTTTAGGAAAAACAAGATAATTTCGCACGATGCGGGATTTCCTTAAAACGTGATTTTCTGAAAAATTTTGACGAAAGAAAATTCTCCTTTTGGTTCTCTTTAGATGCTACATGTTAAGACGTACACGCCACAACAATTCTTTTCGAGATACAAGTGTAGTTTTGGAGATACAAGCTAATTTTGTACGATGCGTTATTTCTTCTCGTAAAGAGTTTCCAATGCGTACGTATATGTCTTTACTCTGCAAAACTGTATTTCCTTATGAAGTGGTATTCTTACATATCCTTTCGAGAGAAAACTGTCCTGTGCCTTCTCTTTTGAGGCTACACACTTAGACATACACGCAACATGAAAGCTTTTCGACTTACAACGTGTTGTTTAGGAAAAACAAGATAATTTCGCACGATGCGGGATTTCCTTAAAACGTGATTTTCTGAAAAATTTTGACGAAAGAAAATTCTCCTTTTGGTTCTCTTTAGATGCTACATGTTAAGACGTACACGCCACAACAATTCTTTTCGAGATACAACGTGTAGGTTTGGAGATACAAGCTAATTTTGTACTCTGCGTTATTTCTTCTCGTAAAGAGTTTCCAATGCGTACGTATATGTCTTTACTCTGCAAAACTGTATTTCCTTATGAAGTGGTATTCTTACATATCCTTTCGAGAGAAAACTGTCCTGTGCCTTCTCTTTTGAGGCTACACACTTAGACATACACGCAACATGAAAGCTTTTCGACTTACAACGTGTTGTTTAGGAAAAACAAGATAATTTCGCACGATGCGGGATTTCCTTAAAACGTGATTTTCTGAAAAATTTTAACGAAAGAAAATTCTCCTTTTGGTTCTCTTTAGATGCTACATGTTAAGACGTACACGCCACAACAATTCTTTTCGAGATACAACGTGTAGTTTTGGAGATACAAGCTAATTTCGTAAGATGCGTTATTTCTTCTCGTAAAGAGTTTCCAATGCGTACGTATATGTCTTTACTCTGCAAAACTGTATTTCCTTATGAAGTGGTATTCTTACATATCCTTTCGAGAGAAAACTGTCCTGTGCCTTCTCTTTTGAGGCTACACACTTAGACATACACGCAACATGAAAGCTTTTCGACTTACAACGTGTTGTTTAGGAAAAACAAGATAATTTCGCACGATGCGGGATTTCCTTAAAACGTGATTTTCTGAAAAATTTTGACGAAAGAAAATTCTCCTTTTGGTTCTCTTTAGATGCTACATGTTAAGACGTACACGCCACAACAATTCTTTTCGAGATACAACGTGTAGTTTTGGAGATACAAGCTAATTTTGTACGATGCATTATTTCTTCTCGTAAAGAGTTTCCAATGCGTACGTATATGTCTTTACTCTGCAAAACTGTATTTCCTTATGAAGTGGTATTCTTACATATCCTTTCGAGAGAAAACTGTCCTGTGCCTTCTCTTTTGAGGCTACACACTTAGACATACACGCAACATGAAAGCTTTTCGACTTACAACGTGTTGTTTAGGAAAAACAAGATAATTTCGCACGATGCGGGATTTCCTTAAAACGTGATTTTCTGAAAAATTTTGACGAAAGAAAATTCTCCTTTTGGTTCTCTTTAGATGCTACATGTTAAGACGTACACGCCACAACAATTCTTTTCGAAATACAACGTGTAGTTTTGGAGATACAAGCTAATTTTGTACTCTGCGTTATTTCTTCTCGTAAAGAGTTTCCAATGCGTACGTATATGTCTTTACTCTGCAAAACTGTATTTCCTTATGAAGTGGTATTCTTACATATCCTTTCGAGAGAAAACTGTCCTGTGCCTTCTCTTTTGAGGCTACACACTTAGACATACACGCAACATGAAAGCTTTTCGACTTACAACGTGTTGTTTAGGAAAAACAAGATAATTTCGCACGATGCGGGATTTCCTTAAAACGTGATTTTCTGAAAAATTTTGACGAAAGAAAATTCTCCTTTTGGTTCTCTTTAGATGCTACATGTTAAGACGTACACGCCACAACAATTCTTTTCGAGATACAACGTGTAGTTTTGGAGATACAAGCTAATTTTGTACTATGCGTTATTTCTTCTCGTAAAGAGTTTCCAATGCGTACGTATATGTCTTTACTCTGCAAAACTGTATTTCCTTATGAAGTGGTATTCTTACATATCCTTTCGAGAGAAAACTGTCCTGTGCCTTCTCTTTTGAGGCTACACACTTAGACATACACGCAACATGAAAGCTTTTCGACTTACAACGTGTTGTTTAGGAAAAACAAGATAATTTCGCACGATGCGGGATTTCCTTAAAACGTGATTTTCTGAAAAATTTTGACGAAAGAAAATTCTCCTTTTGGTTCTCTTTAGATGCTACATGTTAAGACGTACACGCCACAACAATTCTTTTCGAGATACAACGTGTAGTTTTGGAGATACAAGCTAATTTTGTACGATGCGTTATTTCTTCTCGTAAAGAGTTTCCAATGCGTACGTATATGTCTTTACTCTGCAAAACTGTATTTCCTTATGAAGTGGTATTCTTACATATCCTTTCGAGAGAAAACTGTCCTGTGCCTTCTCTTTTGAGGCTACACACTTAGACATACACGCAACATGAAAGCTTTTCGACTTACAACGTGTTGTTTAGGAAAAACAAGATAATTTCGCACGATGCGGGATTTCCTTAAAACGTGATTTTCTGAAAAATTTTGACGAAAGAAAATTCTCCTTTTGGTTCTCTTTAGATGCTACATGTTAAGACGTACACGCCACAACAATTCTTTTCGAGATACAAGTGTAGTTTTGGAGATACAAGCTAATTTTGTACGATGCGTTATTTCTTCTCGTAAAGAGTTTCCAATGCGTACGTATATGTCTTTACTCTGCAAAACTGTATTTCCTTATGAAGTGGTATTCTTACATATCCTTTCGAGAGAAAACTGTCCTGTGCCTTCTCTTTTGAGGCTACACACTTAGACATACACGCAACATGAAAGCTTTTCGACTTACAACGTGTTGTTTAGGAAAAACAAGATAATTTCGCACGATGCGGGATTTCCTTAAAACGTGATTTTCTGAAAAATTTTGACGAAAGAAAATTCTCCTTTTGGTTCTCTTTAGATGCTACATGTTAAGACGTACACGCCACAACAATTCTTTTCGAGATACAAGTGTAGTTTTGGAGATACAAGCTAATTTTGTACGATGCGTTATTTCTTCTCGTAAAGAGTTTCCAATGCGTACGTATATGTCTTTACTCTGCAAAACTGTATTTCCTTATGAAGTGGTATTCTTACATATCCTTTCGAGAGAAAACTGTCCTGTGCCTTCTCTTTTGAGGCTACACACTTAGACATACACGCAACATGAAAGCTTTTCGACTTACAACGTGTTGTTTAGGAAAAACAAGATAATTTCGCACGATGCGGGATTTCCTTAAAACGTGATTTTCTGAAAAATTTTGACGAAAGAAAATTCTCCTTTTGGTTCTCTTTAGATGCTACATGTTAAGACGTACACGCCACAACAATTCTTTTCGAGATACAACGTGTAGGTTTGGAGATACAAGCTAATTTTGTACTCTGCGTTATTTCTTCTCGTAAAGAGTTTCCAATGCGTACGTATATGTCTTTACTCTGCAAAACTGTATTTCCTTATGAAGTGGTATTCTTACATATCCTTTCGAGAGAAAACTGTCCTGTGCCTTCTCTTTTGAGGCTACACACTTAGACATACACGCAACATGAAAGCTTTTCGACTTACAACGTGTTGTTTAGGAAAAACAAGATAATTTCGCACGATGCGGGATTTCCTTAAAACGTGATTTTCTGAAAAATTTTAACGAAAGAAAATTCTCCTTTTGGTTCTCTTTAGATGCTACATGTTAAGACGTACACGCCACAACAATTCTTTTCGAGATACAACGTGTAGTTTTGGAGATACAAGCTAATTTCGTAAGATGCGTTATTTCTTCTCGTAAAGAGTTTCCAATGCGTACGTATATGTCTTTACTCTGCAAAACTGTATTTCCTTATGAAGTGGTATTCTTACATATCCTTTCGAGAGAAAACTGTCCTGTGCCTTCTCTTTTGAGGCTACACACTTAGACATACACGCAACATGAAAGCTTTTCGACTTACAACGTGTTGTTTAGGAAAAACAAGATAATTTCGCACGATGCGGGATTTCCTTAAAACGTGATTTTCTGAAAAATTTTGACGAAAGAAAATTCTCCTTTTGGTTCTCTTTAGATGCTACATGTTAAGACGTACACGCCACAACAATTCTTTTCGAGATACAACGTGTAGTTTTGGAGATACAAGCTAATTTTGTACGATGCATTATTTCTTCTCGTAAAGAGTTTCCAATGCGTACGTATATGTCTTTACTCTGCAAAACTGTATTTCCTTATGAAGTGGTATTCTTACATATCCTTTCGAGAGAAAACTGTCCTGTGCCTTCTCTTTTGAGGCTACACACTTAGACATACACGCAACATGAAAGCTTTTCGACTTACAACGTGTTGTTTAGGAAAAACAAGATAATTTCGCACGATGCGGGATTTCCTTAAAACGTGATTTTCTGAAAAATTTTGACGAAAGAAAATTCTCCTTTTGGTTCTCTTTAGATGCTACATGTTAAGACGTACACGCCACAACAATTCTTTTCGAAATACAACGTGTAGTTTTGGAGATACAAGCTAATTTTGTACTCTGCGTTATTTCTTCTCGTAAAGAGTTTCCAATGCGTACGTATATGTCTTTACTCTGCAAAACTGTATTTCCTTATGAAGTGGTATTCTTACATATCCTTTCGAGAGAAAACTGTCCTGTGCCTTCTCTTTTGAGGCTACACACTTAGACATACACGCAACATGAAAGCTTTTCGACTTACAACGTGTTGTTTAGGAAAAACAAGATAATTTCGCACGATGCGGGATTTCCTTAAAACGTGATTTTCTGAAAAATTTTGACGAAAGAAAATTCTCCTTTTGGTTCTCTTTAGATGCTACATGTTAAGACGTACACGCCACAACAATTCTTTTCGAGATACAACGTGTAGTTTTGGAGATACAAGCTAATTTTGTACTATGCGTTATTTCTTCTCGTAAAGAGTTTCCAATGCGTACGTATATGTCTTTACTCTGCAAAACTGTATTTCCTTATGAAGTGGTATTCTTACATATCCTTTCGAGAGAAAACTGTCCTGTGCCTTCTCTTTTGAGGCTACACACTTAGACATACACGCAACATGAAAGCTTTTCGACTTACAACGTGTTGTTTAGGAAAAACAAGATAATTTCGCACGATGCGGGATTTCCTTAAAACGTGATTTTCTGAAAAATTTTGACGAAAGAAAATTCTCCTTTTGGTTCTCTTTAGATGCTACATGTTAAGACGTACACGCCACAACAATTCTTTTCGAGATACAACGTGTAGTTTTGGAGATACAAGCTAATTTTGTACGATGCGTTATTTCTTCTCGTAAAGAGTTTCCAATGCGTACGTATATGTCTTTACTCTGCAAAACTGTATTTCCTTATGAAGTGGTATTCTTACATATCCTTTCGAGAGAAAACTGTCCTGTGCCTTCTCTTTTGAGGCTACACACTTAGACATACACGCAACATGAAAGCTTTTCGACTTACAACGTGTTGTTTAGGAAAAACAAGATAATTTCGCACGATGCGGGATTTCCTTAAAACGTGATTTTCTGAAAAATTTTGACGAAAGAAAATTCTCCTTTTGGTTCTCTTTAGATGCTACATGTTAAGACGTACACGCCACAACAATTCTTTTCGAGATACAACGTGTAGTTTTGGAGATACAAGCTAATTTTGTACGATGCGTTATTTCTTCTCGTAAAGAGTTTCCAATGCGTACGTATATGTCTTTACTCTGCAAAACTGTATTTCCTTATGAAGTGGTATTCTTACATATCCTTTCGAGAGAAAACTGTCCTGTGCCTTCTCTTTTGAGGCTACACACTTAGACATACACGCAACATGAAAGCTTTTCGACTTACAACGTGTTGTTTAGGAAAAACAAGATAATTTCGCACGATGCGGGATTTCCTTAAAACGTGATTTTCTGAAAAATTTTGACGAAAGAAAATTCTCCTTTTGGTTCTCTTTAGATGCTACATGTTAAGACGTACACGCCACAACAATTCTTTTCGAGATACAACGTGTAGTTTTGGAGATACAAGCTAATTTTGTACGATGCGTTATTTCTTCTCGTAAAGAGTTTCCAATGCGTACGTATATGTCTTTACTCTGCAAAACTGTATTTCCTTATGAAGTGGTATTCTTACATATCCTTTCGAGAGAAAACTGTCCTGTGCCTTCTCTTTTGAGGCTACACACTTAGACATACACGCAACTTGAAAGCTTTTCGACTTACAACGTGTTGTTTAGGAAAAACAAGATAATTTCGCACGATGCGGGATTTCCTTAAAACGTGATTTTCTGAAAAATTTTGACGAAAGAAAATTCTCCTTTTGGTTCTCTTTAGATGCTACATGTTAAGACGTACACGCCACAACAATTCTTTTCGAGATACAACGTGTAGTTTTGGAGATACATGCTAATTTTGTACTATGCGTTATTTCTTCTCGTAAAGAGTTTCCAATGCGTACGTATATGTCTTTACTCTGCAAAACTGTATTTCCTTATGAAGTGGTATTCTTACATATCCTTTCGAGAGAAAACTGTCCTGTGCCTTCTCTTTTGAATCTACACACTTAGACATACACGCAACATGAAAGCTTTTCGACTTACAACGTGTTGTTTAGGAAAAACAAGATAATTTCGCACGATGCGGGATTTCCTTAAAACGTGATTTTCTGAAAAATTTTGACGAAAGAAAATTCTCCTTTTGGTTCTCTTTAAATGCTACATGTTAAGACGTACACGCCACAACAATTCTTTTCGAGATACAACGTGTAGTTTTGGAGATACAAGCTAATTTTGTACTCTGCGTAATTTCTTCTCGTAAAGAGTTTCCAATGCGTACGTATATGTCTTTACTCTGCAAAACTGTATTTCCTTATGAAGTGGTATTCTTACATATCCTTTCGAGAGAAAACTGTCCTGTGCCTTCTCTTTTGAGGCTACACACTTAGACATACACGCAACATGAAAGCTTTTCGACTTACAACGTGTTGTTTAGGAAAAACAAGATAATTTCGCACGATGCGGGATTTCCTTAAAACGTGATTTTCTGAAAAATTTTGACGAAAGAAAATTCTCCTTTTGGTTCTCTTTAGATGCTACATGTTAAGACGTACACGCCACAACAATTCTTTTCGAGATACAACGTGTAGTTTTGGAGATACAAGCTAATTTTGTACGATGCGTTATTTCTTCTCGTAAAGAGTTTCCAATGCGTACGTATATGTCTTTACTCTGCAAAACTGTGTTTCCTTATGAAGTGGTATTCTTACATATCCTTTCGAGAGAAAACTGTCCTGTGCCTTCTCTTTTGAGGCTACACACTTAGACATACACGCAACATGAAAGCTTTTCGACTTACAACGTGTTGTTTAGGAAAAACAAGATAATTTCGCACGATGCGGGATTTCCTTAAAACGTGATTTTCTGAAAAATTTTGACGAAAGAAAATTCTCCTTTTGGTTCTCTTTAGATGCTACATGTTAAGACGTACACGCCACAACAATTCTTTTCGAGATACAACGTGTAGTTTTGGAGATACAAGCTAATTTTGTACGATGCGTTATTTCTTCTCGTAAAGAGTTTCCAATGCGTACGTATATGTCTTTACTCTGCAAAACTGTATTTCCTTATGAAGTGGTATTCTTACATATCCTTTCGAGAGAAAACTGTCCTGTGCCTTCTCTTTTGAGGCTACACACTTAGACATACACGCAACATGAAAGCTTTTCGACTTACAACGTGTTGTTTAGGAAAAACAAGATAATTTCGCACGATGCGGGATTTCCTTAAAACGTGATTTTCTGAAAAATTTTGACGAAAGAAAATTCTCCTTTTGGTTCTCTTTAGATGCTACATGTTAAGACGTACACGCCACAACAATTCTTTTCGAGATACAACGTGTAGTTTTGGAGATACAAGCTAATTTTGTACTATGCGTTATTTCTTCTCGTAAAGAGTTTCCAATGCGTACGTATATGTCTTTACTCTGCAAAACTGTATTTCCTTATGAAGTGGTATTCTTACATATCCTTTCGAGAGAAAACTGTCCTGTGCCTTCTCTTTTGAGGCTACACACTTAGACATACACGCAACATGAAAGCTTTTCGACTTACAACGTGTTGTTTAGGAAAAACAAGATAATTTCGCACGATGCGGGATTTCCTTAAAACGTGATTTTCTGAAAAATTTTGACGAAAGAAAATTCTCCTTTTGGTTCTCTTTAGATGCTACATGTTAAGACGTACACGCCACAACAATTCTTTTCGAGATACAACGTGTAGTTTTGGAGATACAAGCTAATTTTGTACTCTGCGTTATTTCTTCTCGTAAAGAGTTTCCAATGCGTACGTATATGTCTTTACTCTGCAAAACTGTATTTCCTTATGAAGTGGTATTCTTACATATCCTTTCGAGAGAAAACTGTCCTGTGCCTTCTCTTTTGAGGCTACACACTTAGACATACACGCAACATGAAAGCTTTTCGACTTACAACGTGTTGTTTAGGAAAAACAAGATAATTTCGCACGATGCGGGATTTCCTTAAAACGTGATTTTCTGAAAAATTTTGACGAAAGAAAATTCTCCTTTTGGTTCTCTTTAGATGCTACATGTTAAGACGTACACGCCACAACAATTCTTTTCGAGATACAACGTGTAGTTTTGGAGATACAAGCTAATTTTGTACGATGCGTTATTTCTTCTCGTAAAGAGTTTCCAATGCGTACGTATATGTCTTTACTCTGCAAAACTGTATTTCCTTATGAAGTGGTATTCTTACATATCCTTTCGAGAGAAAACTGTCCTGTGCCTTCTCTTTTGAGGCTACACACTTAGACATACACGCAACTTGAAAGCTTTTCGACTTACAACGTGTTGTTTAGGAAAAACAAGATAATTTCGCACGATGCGGGATTTCCTTAAAACGTGATTTTCTGAAAAATTTTGACGAAAGAAAATTCTCCTTTTGGTTCTCTTTAGATGCTACATGTTAAGACGTACACGCCACAACAATTCTTTTCGAGATACAACGTGTAGTTTTGGAGATACATGCTAATTTTGTACTATGCGTTATTTCTTCTCGTAAAGAGTTTCCAATGCGTACGTATATGTCTTTACTCTGCAAAACTGTATTTCCTTATGAAGTGGTATTCTTACATATCCTTTCGAGAGAAAACTGTCCTGTGCCTTCTCTTTTGAATCTACACACTTAGACATACACGCAACATGAAAGCTTTTCGACTTACAACGTGTTGTTTAGGAAAAACAAGATAATTTCGCACGATGCGGGATTTCCTTAAAACGTGATTTTCTGAAAAATTTTGACGAAAGAAAATTCTCCTTTTGGTTCTCTTTAAATGCTACATGTTAAGACGTACACGCCACAACAATTCTTTTCGAGATACAACGTGTAGTTTTGGAGATACAAGCTAATTTTGTACTCTGCGTAATTTCTTCTCGTAAAGAGTTTCCAATGCGTACGTATATGTCTTTACTCTGCAAAACTGTATTTCCTTATGAAGTGGTATTCTTACATATCCTTTCGAGAGAAAACTGTCCTGTGCCTTCTCTTTTGAGGCTACACACTTAGACATACACGCAACATGAAAGCTTTTCGACTTACAACGTGTTGTTTAGGAAAAACAAGATAATTTCGCACGATGCGGGATTTCCTTAAAACGTGATTTTCTGAAAAATTTTGACGAAAGAAAATTCTCCTTTTGGTTCTCTTTAGATGCTACATGTTAAGACGTACACGCCACAACAATTCTTTTCGAGATACAACGTGTAGTTTTGGAGATACAAGCTAATTTTGTACGATGCGTTATTTCTTCTCGTAAAGAGTTTCCAATGCGTACGTATATGTCTTTACTCTGCAAAACTGTGTTTCCTTATGAAGTGGTATTCTTACATATCCTTTCGAGAGAAAACTGTCCTGTGCCTTCTCTTTTGAGGCTACACACTTAGACATACACGCAACATGAAAGCTTTTCGACTTACAACGTGTTGTTTAGGAAAAACAAGATAATTTCGCACGATGCGGGATTTCCTTAAAACGTGATTTTCTGAAAAATTTTGACGAAAGAAAATTCTCCTTTTGGTTCTCTTTAGATGCTACATGTTAAGACGTACACGCCACAACAATTCTTTTCGAGATACAACGTGTAGTTTTGGAGATACAAGCTAATTTTGTACGATGCGTTATTTCTTCTCGTAAAGAGTTTCCAATGCGTACGTATATGTCTTTACTCTGCAAAACTGTATTTCCTTATGAAGTGGTATTCTTACATATCCTTTTGAGAGAAAACTGTCCTGTGCCTTCTCTTTTGAGGCTGCACACTTAGACATACACGCAACATGAAAGCTTTTCGACTTACAACGTGTTGTTTAGGAAAAACAAGATAATTTCGCACGATGCGGGATTTCCTTAAAACGTGATTTTCTGAAAAATTTTGACGAAAGAAAATTCTCCTTTTGGTTCTCTTTAGATGCTACATGTTAAGACGTACACGCCACAACAATTCTTTTCGAGATACAACGTGTAGTTTTGGAGATACAAGCTAATTTTGTACGATGCGTTATTTCTTCTCGTAAAGAGTTTCCAATGCGTACGTATATGTCTTTACTCTGCAAAACTGTATTTCCTTATGAAGTGGTATTCTTACATATCCTTTCGAGAGAAAACTGTCCTGTGCCTTCTCTTTTGAGGCTACACACTTAGACATACACGCAACATGAAAGCTTTTCGACTTACAACGTGTTGTTTAGGAAAAACAAGATAATTTCGCACGATGCGGGATTTCCTTAAAACGTGATTTTCTGAAAAATTTTGACGAAAGGAAATTCTCCTTTTGGTTCTCTTTAGATGCTACATGTTAAGACGTACACGCCACAACAATTCTTTTCGAGATACAACGTGTAGGTTTGGAGATACAAGCTAATTTTGTACTCTGCGTTATTTCTTCTCGTAAAGAGTTTCCAATGCGTAAGTATATGTCTTTACTCTGCAAAACTGTATTTCCTTATGAAGTGGTATTCTTACATATCCTTTCGAGAGAAAACTGTCCTGTGCCTTCTCTTTTGAGGCTACACACTTAGACATACACGCAACATGAAAGCTTTTCGACTTACAACGTGTTGTTTAGGAAAAACAAGATAATTTCGCACGATGCGGGATTTCCTTAAAACGTGATTTTCTGAAAAATTTTGACGAAAGAAAATTCTCCTTTTGGTTCTCTTTAGATGCTACATGTTAAGACGTACACGCCACAACAATTCTTTTCGAGATACAACGTGTAGTTTTGGAGATACAAGCTAATTTTGTACGATGCATTATTTCTTCTCGTAAAGAGTTTCCAATGCGTACGTATATGTCTTTACTCTGCAAAACTGTATTTCCTTATGAAGTGGTATTCTTACATATCCTTTCGAGAGAAAACTGTCCTGTGCCTTCTCTTTTGAGGCTACACACTTAGACATACACGCAACATGAAAGCTTTTCGACTTACAACGTGTTGTTTAGGAAAAACAAGATAATTTCGCACGATGCGGGATTTCCTTAAAACGTGATTTTCTGAAAATTTTGACGAAAGAAAATTCTCCTTTTGGTTCTCTTTAGATGCTACATGTTAAGACGTACACGCCACAACAATTCTTTTCGAGATACAACGTGTAGTTTTGGAGATACAAGCTAATTTTGTACTATGCCTTATTTCTTCTCGTAAAGAGTTTCCAATGCGTACGTATATGTCTTTACTCTGCAAAACTGTATTTCCTTATGAAGTGGTATTCTTTCATATCCTTTCGAGAGAAAACTGTCCTGTGCCTTCTCTTTTGAGGCTACACACTTAGACATACACGCAACATGAAAGCTTTTCGACTTACAACGTGTTGTTTAGGAAAAACAAGATAATTTCGCACGATGCGGGATTTCCTTAAAACGTGATTTTCTGAAAAATTTTGACGAAAGAAAATTCTCCTTTTGGTTCTCTTTAGATGCTACATGTTAAGACGTACACGCCACAACAATTCTTTTGGAGATACAACGTGTAGTTTTGGAGATACAAGCTAATTTTGTACTCTGCGTTATTTCTTCTCGTAAAGAGTTTCCAATGCGTACGTATATGTCTTTACTCTGCAAAACTGTATTTCCTTATGAAGTGGTATTCTTACATATCCTTTCGAGAGAAAACTGTCCTGTGCCTTCTCTTTTGAGGCTACACACTTAGACATACACGCAACATGAAAGCTTTTCGACTTACAACGTGTTGTTTAGGAAAAACAAGATAATTTCGCACGATGCGGGATTTCCTTAAAACGTGATTTTCTGAAAAATTTTGACGGAAGAAAATTCTCCTTTTGGTTCTCTTTAGATGCTACATGTTAAGACGTACACGCCACAACAATTCTTTTGGAGATACAACGTGTAGTTTTGGAGATACAAGCTAATTTTGTACGATGCGTTATTTCTTCTCGTAAAGAGTTTCCAATGCGTACGTATATGTCTTTACTCTGCAAAACTGTATTTCCTTATGAAGTGGTATTCTTACATATCCTTTCGAGAGAAAACTGTCCTGTGCCTTCTCTTTTGAGGCTACACACTTAGACATACACGCAACATGAAAGCTTTTCGACTTACAACGTGTTGTTTAGGAAAAACAAGATAATTTCGCACGATGCGGGATTTCCTTAAAACGTGATTTTCTGAAAAATTTTGACGAAAGAAAATTCTCCTTTTGGTTCTCTTTAGATGCTACATGTTAAGACGTACACGCCACAACAATTCTTTTCGAGACACAACGTGTAGTTTTGGAGATACAAGCTAATTTTGTACTCTGCGTTATTTCTTCTCGTAAAGAGTTTCCAATGCGTACGTATATGTCTTTACTCTGCAAAACTGTATTTCCTTATGAAGTGGTATTCTTACATATCCTTTCGAGAGAAAACTGTCCTGTGCCTTCTCTTTTGAGGCTACACACTTAGACATACACGCAACATGAAAGCTTTTCGACTTACAACGTGTTGTTTAGGAAAAACAAGATAATTTCGCACGATGCGGGATTTCCTTAAAACGTGATTTTCTGAAAAATTTTGACGAAAGAAAATTCTCCTTTTGGTTCTCTTTAGATGCTACATGTTAAGACGTACACGCCACAACAATTCTTTTCGAGATACAACGTGTAGTTTTGGAGATACAAGCTAATTTTGTACGATGCGTTATTTCTTCTCGTAAAGAGTTTCCAATGCGGATGCTGAAAAAGCATTTGACAAAATTCAGCATCCTTTCATGCTTAAAGTCTTGGAGAGAACAGGAATTCAAGGCCCATACCTAAACATAGTAAAAGCAATATACAGCAAACCGGTAGCCAGCATCAAACTAAACGGAGAGAAACTTGAAGCAATCCCACTGAAATCAGGGACCAGACAAGGCTGCCCCCTTTCTCCTTATCTTTTCAATATTGTACTTGAGGTACTAGCTCGGGCAATTCGACAACATAAGGAGGTCAAAGGGATACAAATTGGAAAGGAGGAAGTCAAACTATCATTATTTGCAGACGACATGATCGTCTACCTAAGTGACCCAAAGAACTCCACTAGAGAGCTCCTACAGCTGATAAACAACTTCAGCAAAGTGGCAGGTTACAAAATCAACTCAAGCAAATCAGTGGCCTTCCTATACTCAAAGGATAAGCAGGCTGAGAAAGAAATTAGGGAAATGACCCCCTTCACAATAGCCACAAACAGTATGAAGTATCTTGGGGTGACTCTTACCAAACATGCGAAAGATCTGTATGGCAAGAACTTCAAGACTCTGAAGAAGGAAATGGAAGAAGACCTCAAAAAATGGGAAAACCTCCCATGCTCATGGATCGGTAGAATCAATATAGTTAAAATGGCCATTTTGCCTAAAGCACTATACAGATTCAATGCAATACCCATCAAAATCCCAACTCAATTCTTCACAGAGTTAGAAAGAGCAATTATCAAATTCATCTGGAACAACAAAAAACCCAGGATAGCTAAAACTATTCTCAGCAACAAAAGAAAATCTGGGGGAATCAGTATCCCTGACCTCAAGCAATACTACAGAGCAATAGTGTTAAAAACTGCATGGTATTGGTACAGTGACAGGCAGGAGGATCAATGGAACAGGATTGAAGATCCAGAAATGAACCCACACACCTATGGCCACTTGATCCTCGACAAAGAGGCTGAAAACATCCAATGGAAAAAAGATAGCCTTTTCAACAAATGGTGCTGGTTCAACTGGAGGTCAGCATGCAGAAGAATGCGAATTGATCCATCCTTGTCTCCTTGTACTAAGCTCAAATCCAAATGGATCAAGGACCTCCACATAAAGCCAGACACTCTGAAGCTAATAGAAAAGAAACTGGGGAAGACCCTTGAGGACATCGGTACAGGGAGAAAGTTTCTGAACAGAACACCAATAGCGTATGCTCTAAGAGCAAGAATTGACAAATGGGACCTCATAAGGTTACAGAGTTTCTGTAAGGCAAAGGACACCATCAAGAGGACAGATCGGCAACCAACAAATTGGGAAAAGATCTTCACCAATCCTACATCAGATAGAGGGCTAATATCCAATATATATAAAGAACTCAAGAAGTTAGACTCCAGAAAACTGAACAACCCTATTAAAAAATGGGGTACAGAGTTAAACAAAGAATTCTCACCTGAAGAACTTCGGATGGCGGAGAAGCATCTTAAAAAATGCTCCACTTCATTAGTCATTAGGGAAATGCAAATCAAAACAACCCTAAGATTTCATCTTACACCAGTCAGAATGGCTAAGATTAAAAATTCAGGAGACAGCAGGTGTTGGAGAGGGTGTGGAGAAAGAGGAACACTCCTCCACTGCTGGTGGGGTTGCAAATTGGTACAACCACTCTGGAAAGCAGTCTGGCGGTTCCTCCGAAAACTGGGCACCTCACTTCCAGAAGATCCTGCTATACCACTCCTGGGCATATACCCAGAGGATTCCCCACCATGTAATAAGGATACATGCTCTACTATGTTCATAGCAGCCCTATTTATAATTGCCAGATGCTGGAAAGAACCCAGGTATCCCTCAACAGAAGAGTGGATACAAAAAATGTGGTATATCTACACAATGGAGTACTATCCAGCCATTAGAAACAATGAATTCATGAAATTCTTAGGCAAATGGATGGAGCTAGAGAACATCATACTAAGTGAGGTAACCCAGACTCATAAGGTGAATCATGGTATGCACTCACTAATAAGTGGTTATTAACCTAGAAAACTGGAATACCCAAAACATAATCCACACATCAAATGAGATACAAGAAGAAAGCAGGAGTGGTCCCTGGTTCTGGAAAGACTCAGTGAAACAGTATTTGGCAAAACCAGAACGGGGAATTGGGAAGGGGTGGGAGGGAGGACAGGGGAAGAGAAGGGGGCTTACGGGACTTTCGGGGAGTGGGGGGGGGCTAGAAAAGGGGAAATCATTTGAAATGTAAATAAATTATATCAAATAAAAAAAAATATGTAACCATTAAAAAACAAAAAAAAAAAAAAAAAAAAAGAGTTTCCAATGCGTACGTATATGTCTTTACTCTGCAAAACTGTATTTCCTTATGAAGTGGTATTCTTACATATCCTTTCGAGAGAAAACTGTCCTGTGCCTTCTCTTTTGAGGCTACACACTTAGACATACACGCAACATGAAAGCTTTTCGACTTACAACGTGTTGTTTAGGAAAAACAAGATAATTTCGCACGATGCGGGATTTCCTTAAAACGTGATTTTCTGAAAAATTTTGACGAAAGAAAATTCTCCTTTTGGTTCTCTTTAGATGCTACATGTTAAGACGTACACGCCACAACAATTCTTTTGGAGATACAACGTGTAGTTTTGGAGATACAAGCTAATTTTGTACTCTGCGTTATTTCTTCTCGTAAAGAGTTTCCAATGCGTACGTATATGTCTTTACTCTGCAAAACTGTATTTCCTTATGAAGTGGTATTCTTACATATCCTTTCGAGAGAAAACTGTCCTGTGCCTTCTCTTTTGAGGCTACACACTTAGACATACACGCAACATGAAAGCTTTTCGACTTACAACGTGTTGTTTAGGAAAAACAAGATAATTTCGCACGATGCGGGATTTCCTTAAAACGTGATTTTCTGAAAAATTTTGACGAAAGAAAATTCTCCTTTTGGTTCTCTTTAGATGCTACATGTTAAGACGTACACGCCACAACAATTCTTTTCGAGATACAACGTGTAGTTTTGGAGATACAAGCTAATTTTGTACGATGCGTTATTTCTTCTCGTAAAGAGTTTCCAATGCGTACGTATATGTCTTTACTCTGCAAAACTGTATTTCCTTATGAAGTGGTATTCTTACATATCCTTTCGAGAGAAAACTGTCCTGTGCCTTCTCTTTTGAGGCTACACACTTAGACATACACGCAACATGAAAGCTTTTCGACTTACAACGTGTTGTTTAGGAAAAACAAGATAATTTCGCACGATGCGGGATTTCCTTAAAACGTGATTTTCTGAAAAATTTTGACGAAAGAAAATTCTCCTTTTGGTTCTCTTTAGATGCTACATGTTAAGACGTACACGCCACAACAATTCTTTTCGAGATACAACGTGTAGTTTTGGAGATACAAGCTAATTTTGTACGATGCGTTATTTCTTCTCGTAAAGAGTTTCCAATGCGTACGTATATGTCTTTACTCTGCAAAACTGTATTTCCTTATGAAGTGGTATTCTTACACATCCTTTCGAGAGAAAACTGTCCTGTGCCTTCTCTTTTGAGGCTACACACTTAGACATACACGCAACATGAAAGCTTTTCGACTTACAACGTGTTGTTTAGGAAAAACAAGATAATTTCGCACGATGCGGGATTTCCTTAAAACGTGATTTTCTGAAAAATTTTGACGAAAGAAAATTCTCCTTTTGGTTCTCTTTAGATGCTACATGTTAAGACGTACACGCCACAACAATTCTTTTCGAGATACAACGTGTAGTTTTGGAGATACAAGCTAATTTTGTACTATGCGTTATTTCTTCTCGTAAAGAGTTTCCAATGCGTACGTATATGTCTTTACTCTGCAAAACTGTATTTCCTTATGAAGTGGTATTCTTACATATCCTTTCGAGAGAAAACTGTCCTGTGCCTTCTCTTTTGAGGCTACACACTTAGACATACACGCAACATGAAAGCTTTTCGACTTACAACGTGTTGTTTAGGAAAAACAAGATAATTTCGCACGATGCGGGATTTCCTTAAAACGTGATTTTCTGAAAAATTTTGACGAAAGAAAATTCTCCTTTTGGTTCTCTTTAGATGCTACATGTTAAGACGTACACGCCACAACAATTCTTTTCGAGATACAACGTGTAGTTTTGGAGATACAAGCTAATTTTGTACGATGCGTTATTTCTTCTCGTAAAGAGTTTCCAATGCGTACGTATATGTCTTTACTCTGCAAAACTGTATTTCCTTATGAAGTGGTATTCTTACATATCCTTTCGAGAGAAAACTGTCCTGTGCCTTCTCTTTTGAGGCTACACACTTAGACATACACGCAACATGAAAGCTTTTCGACTTACAACGTGTTGTTTAGGAAAAACAAGATAATTTCGCACGATGCGGGATTTCCTTAAAACGTGATTTTCTGAAAAATTTTGACGAAAGAAAATTCTCCTTTTGGTTCTCTTTAGATGCTACATGTTAAGACGTACACGCCACAACAATTCTTTTGGAGATACAACGTGTAGTTTTGGAGATACAAGCTAATTTTGTACTCTGCGTTATTTCTTCTCGTAAAGAGTTTCCAATGCGTACGTATATGTCTTTACTCTGCAAAACTGTATTTCCTTATGAAGTGGTATTCTTACATATCCTTTCGAGAGAAAACTGTCCTGTGCCTTCTCTTTTGAGGCTACACACTTAGACATACACGCAACATGAAAGCTTTTCGACTTACAACGTGTTGTTTAGGAAAAACAAGATAATTTC